>NC_043700.1:32613301-32643122 GCF_006229205.1 Suricata suricatta | reverse complement strand
CGCTCCCGGCCGTCGCCCTCCGCGCGCCGCGCCGCCTTCCAGCGGGGCCTCCCCCCACCTCCCCGGCCGCAGACAAAAGGCCGTGTCTGAGTTACACATAAAATGTGTTACTTTGCTAGAGGGCCGGGTAGTGGCCGCCGGGCCCGCTCGTGGGCCGAGCGGAGCGTCAGCAGAGGGGGCTGTCAGTCACCGCGAACCCTCCGTGAAAGGGGCCCCTTGTCAACTTCCCCTGCCTTTGAAGTGACTGGGATGGAGGTGCTCAATTAAAAGCCCATCAGTCTGTAAGTAAATCAACGCCTATCAGGCTTGTCACATCAAACAAACGATTATTACCCCAGCCCGCCCACCCCATTAATCTGGCTGTTCCTTCTTGACGGCTCAGGGTCAGGGCACCGTAAATCCTGTACTGGATTGCAGCCACCTGGATCGGGATGAAAGCGCCGGCGCGGCGCACCCAGGCCTTTCCACCGCGGCCCGCGAGCGCGGATGGGGCGCCGGCCCGGGGCCCGCGCGGGACTGACACACAAAGACCTAGACGCAGACCCAAGGAGACAGAGTGCACAGAGACAGCCTGAGAAAATAGACCAAGACAGAGATCCCTGGAAGCAGAGGCCCAAAGTGGTGGAGACAGGTGCCATGAAAACTCACCCAGAATGTTATGAACGGATAGATGCTTCTAGAAGATGAGGTGTCTGGATGATATTTTTCAGACGCTGGGTTCTGAGTCTCAGAGAGTGAGCGCAGTTTGGCTGCTGTTTCCCCAGCTCTCCGCCTGTTTCCACTGGCTGCCCCCAAATGTCCCTTGGCCAAGGGAATGGTGGTGGGGAGGACACAGAAGCTCAGGGCTTTGCTAAGCCGGGCTTATACGGGACATCAAAATACGTGATGTCCAGAGCTCGGTCTTCTGCAATAAAAGGATATGAACTGACAAACTGGACCAGAGCGTCAGGTTCTGACTAGGTCCTCTGAGCAAATCCTAAGGAACACTTTGTCCCAGCGCATTTCACCTAGGCTCTGGGGGTGGTTTTGTGGATTCTTCCTGCTCCGGGAATTAAGTGCTGGCTTTATCCCCACTGCAGACCAGAAAGAGAGGCGGGTAGGGAGAAGAAGAGACAAGACAGCTTTTTGGGGGGGCTGGAAGGAGGAGCTGGGTGGGAGATGAAGGGTGGGGAGGAGTGGGAAAAGAAGGTCAAACTTCTAGCCCGGAAGAGAAGAACACGGCCTGCTTTTTAAGGAAGGAAAGAACAGTCTTCCCTCAAATGGCAGTTTCAGAGCTGCCCGGAGGCATAGCTTCCTCTGACTCATGATGTTTCATGTTTAAAAGGGCCATCACATGCTTTCCTCATAGACAGCATAATACACCAAAGGAATCAGGAGATGAATTGGGAGCAGGAGAGACTGTGGAAGGGAACTTCTACCCCGAGCCTATCATGGAGCTTGATGCCAGGTCTGGGGAACTTCTTGCTAGACAAAGAAAGGAAATTCTAAAGAATGAAACTGGACCTCTGTCTTACACCATACACAAAAGTCAACTCAAAATGGATTAAAGACTTAAATGCAAGACCTGAAATCTTAAAACTCCTTAAGAAAACCTAGGCAGTAAACTCCGTGACCCTGGTCTTGGTGATGAGTTTTTGGATTCGACATCAAAAGCAAAGTCAATAAAAGCTAAAATAAGCAAGTGGGAATACATCAAACAAAAGCTCTGCACAGTAAAGGGAACCACCATTGAAATGAAAGGGCAACCTATGGAATGGGAGAAAATATTTGCAAATCATATAAGGGGTTAATATCCAACATATATAAAGAATTCATACAATTCAATCACACCCCTCCAACAAACCAAACCAAACCAAACCACCACCACCAATAAAAACTTCCAAACAATCCAATTAAAAAAATGGCAGAGGAACTGAATCGATGTTTTTACAAAGACAAACAAATGACCAACAGTTACATGAAAAGATGTTCAACATCACTAATCATTGGGGAGATGCAAACCAAAACCACAATGAAGAGGTACCACCTCACACTCATTAGAATGGCTGTCATCAAAAAAACCAGAGATAACATGTTGGGAAGGATGTGGCGAAAAGGGAAGCCTTGCGCACTGTTGGTGGGAAGGTGAATTGGTGCAGCCGCTATGGGAAAGAAACACTATGGAGGTTCCTCAGAATTTAAAAATTGAACTACTAGATGAACCAGGAGTTCCACTCCTGGGTATGTATGCAAAAGAAAGAAAAATGGGATCTCCAAAAAAGAAAACATTCTGCTTTCTCATGTTCATTGCGGTCTTATTCACAGTAGCCAAGATGTGGAAACAAGTGACCATAAGTGGATGGTGAATGGCTAAAGAAGATGTGGTATATATACAATGGAATATGATTCAGCCAAAAGAAAGAAGGAGGTCCTGACTTTTGGGCATTATATGAAGTGAAATAAATCAGAGAAGACAAATAATGGAGGATACCATGTATATGAGGAATCTAAAAAGTTGAGTTCATAAAAACAGAAAGGTGATAACCAGATGCTGGGGGAGGTGGGAGAATTAGGGAGATGTTGGTCAAAGAGTATAAACTTCAGGTTATAAGATGAACACGTTTCAAGGGTCAAATTTATAGCATATTAAAATGCCATTAGTTAACTGTTGTGAATACAGTTAGTTAAAATACTTATATATTTGAACTTTGCTAAGAGGGTAGATCTTAAATGTTCTCCCCTCAAAAGCATAAATGGTAATTATGTGGCAAGATGGAGGTGTTAGCTTACACTATGGTGGTAAATGTTGCATTTTGCAATATGAGTCTTTCGCCTTAAACGTATACAATATTGTATGCTAATTATAGCTCAGTCAAGCTGGAAACCAAACAAAATTCTCAAAGATACTCAAGACATTTACATTCATCTGCATCTTCCCCAAGCCTGCCTGATAAGAACTGCTCACTGCACTTCTGGAAGACAGGCTGCTGCCATCACTGCACGTGGTTGGGCCGGTGTGCAAGGTTTCCTCTCAAGCCAGCTACCCATCGCTCTATTGTAAACTCATTCACTCCATCCTCGGGACTCAGCAGTGCAGCAGCTCCTTGTTCCTCGGAGCTGATAGGCATCCATCCAGAGTGTCAGTGAGCCCTTTCACAGAAATGAATAATGGTATATAGATATTTTACAATGTGGGAGAATGATCTGTCCTTCATATTTTCATCCATTCAACCAAAATTTGGTATTTAGTATTTACCAATTTCCAGGTATTTAGTATTTCAAGCTTACACGTTCCTCTCTAAGCCCCGGGGACACAGCAGTGAATATGATGGGCAAGACCAAGAGATATGTGGAAGCTTTTACAGAGAACTGGGGTGTGTGAACTTATCTTTATTTATATGTTATGTATACACTCATTACACAGATTTTTGCTAAGCACCTACTATGTCTAAGTAATATGCACCACAAGGAGGCCAGGAAGAATCAGAAACAAATCCTATCCTCCTAGAGAGAGGTGAGACACACATCTTGAATAAATTAGATGCATTGTTTAAAGTGCTAGGTGCCATATGCCAGGAAAGAACAGGAGAGAATTCAGAGGAAAGAGGATTTATCCAGGTTACTGCTTTCTTAGTGAAGATATGGAATTAAGAAACATGTTAACTGTTTAATCATGGCGACTTTTAAATCTATTCTGTAATGTAGTATAGTGTGGGCTTAATGTTTATTGTTATTGTTATTGGCGGTAATGACATTGTAATTCATTGCGTAATTATGGACACATCACAACACCCCTTCCTATCAGACAGGTGTTCTAGAACTCTGCAACTCCATTTCAGGTCTTGTCAGGAGTTGGGTATGGTTGAGAACACCCAGAAATCAGAGACAGGTGCCTCTTACAAGAGGCAGAGTAGTGCAGAGGTTAAAGGAATAGGCTCTGAAACCAGATGGCAATTCAGAACCAGCCTTCACGTGCTGGCCCTCCCGCGCCTGCTGTGAGGCCATGGGCAAAGCACCTGAACTCCCTCCGTGTGTTTCCCCATCTGTTAAATTGGGGTGATCACAGTACCGGCTTCATAGGGTTATGTGACAATTAGATACATATAAAGCATTCACAAGAGTGCCCAACTGACAGTGTGTACTCAGTAATGCCTGCCATTCTTATTACTCTACTTCAAAAAAGGTGATCTCTTAAAGGTACAACTAATACAATGTTAGGAGGACACTTGTTATATTAATGCACTGTCTTCCTGTATTCAAGGATCAGTGAATTAATTTTCCTTTAGAAAATCTTCTAAGTTCGGGGGCCGTCTGACCTTGGCTCAGGTCATGATCTCACTGTTCATGGGTTGAACCCTACTTAGGCTCTGTGCTAACAACTGAGAGCCTGGAACCTGCTTCAGATTCTGTCTCCCTCTCTCTCTTCCCCTCCCCTGCTCACACTCTGTCTCTCTCTATTTCTATCTCAAAAATAAATAAACATAAAAAATAATTAAAGGGGCACCTGGATGGCTCAGTCAATTAAGTGTCTGACTTTAGCCCAGGTCATGATCCTGCACTTTGTGAGTTTGAGCCCTGCTTCTGGCTCTGTGCTGACAGCTCAGAGCCTGGAGCCTGCTTCAGATTCTGAGTCTCCCTCTCTCTCTCTCTCCCCCTCCCTGCTAACTCTGTCTCTCTCACTCCCCAAAATAAATAAACATTAAAAAATATTTTTTAATAATTAAAAAAAGAAAATCTTCTGAGTTCAGCACATGGATTTAAAATATTTGTGGGATGTCTGCATGGCCATGTCCATTAAGTGTCTGACTTCAGCTCAGGTCATGATCTCATGGTTCATGAGTTCAAGCCCCACATTGGGCTCTCTGCTGTCCATGTGGAATCCACTTAGGATCCTCTGCCCCTCCCCCACTCTCTCTCAAAAACAAACATTTAAATAACAAACTTTAAATATCTCAAAAAATATTTGAAAAATTTGTTTTGACTAAAGTAATTTTGATTTGCATTTAATGTAATATTTGATATATACAAAAGAGTATTTGTGTGCATCATGAATGTAAACTTACAGTGTCTGTGTACTTCATTCCCATCCACCCCATGGCCTCTCCTTCAAAATGGCCACTGAATTTTGTGTTTAGTATCCCTTTGTTGTTTAAAAAGCTAAAAAAAAAAATCAAAGTATAATATAAGTCATAGTAAAACACACAAATTTTAAGTGTATAGCTTGATTGATTTTTACAAACAATACACTTATGTAAACACACCTAGATCAAGATCTGGCACCCTAGATATGGTACTCTAGAGGCTTCCCTCAGTCCCTTCCCAGTCAATTCTTCCCCCAGTCCTGCTGCAAAGTAACCACTGTTCTGACTTCCATCATCGTAGATTAGTTTTGGAATTAATAAGTTTGTATTCTTGTGTTTGCCTTCTTTCAGTCAGCGTTATATTTGCAAGGTTCATCCATGATGTTATAGGCCTTAGTAGTTAATTTCTTTTTCATGGTTGAGTGGTATCTCATTGTATGAATAAGCCACACAATTTATTCATTCATTCTAGTGTGTTTTTTCATTTTGGCTTGGTACAGTATATTTTATTGACGGCACCTGACAAGGTAGGGTTCCCCATGCCCCTCCCACTCTTCAGGGCATCTGGGATGGAAACTGTAGAGGTCAGGAGACTCTCACTGTGTTGGGGGATGAATTGGAGCAAGGACTCCCAAGCTGCTGAGGGCTTCTCTCTTCTCTTGCTCTTGCTGGAGGTGGTGGTCCAGGGGGCTCTTACTCCTTGGAGGCCGTGTGGATCGTAAGGTACACTGCCTGGTTGCCATAGTCAAATTCATTGTCCCACCAGGAAATGAGCTTGACAAAGTAAAGTGGTCATTGCGGGCAATACCAGCCCCAGCGTTGAAGGTGGAAGAGTGGAAGTCACTGTTAAAGTCTCAGGAGACAACCTGGTCCTCAGTGTAGCCCAGAATGCTCTTGAAGGGGCCCTCTGATGCCTGCTTCACCATCTTGATGTCATCAAATTTGGCAGCTCTCTCCAGGTGGCAGGTCAAATCCATGACTGACATGTTGAAGGTGGGGACATGGAAAGCCATGCCAGTGAGCCTCCCATTCACCACCCTTGGTGGTGCCAGTAGAAACAAGGATGAGGTTCCTGGCAGCCCCTTGGACATCATACCACAGCTTCCCTGGGGAGGGGCCATCCGTGGTCTTCTGGAAGGCAGTGATGGCATGGTGATGAGTCCCTTCAAGATGCCAAATTTGTCATGGATGACCTTGGCTAGAGGGGCCAAGAAGTTGGTGGTACAGGAGGCATTGCTGACAATCTTGAGGGATTGTCATGGTTCACACCCATCACAAACATGGGGGCATCATCAGAAAGAACAGAGATGATGACCCTCTTGGCCCAACCCTCCAAGTGAGCCCAGCCTTCCCCATGGTGGTGAAGACCTCAGTGGACTCCACAAGATACTCAGCACTAGCATTACCCCATTTGATGTTGGAGGGGTCTCACTAGTGGAAGATGGAGATGAGATTTCCATTGATGACAAGTTTCCCTTTCTCAGACTTGACTGTGCTGCTGAATTTGCCATGGGTGGAATTATATATTACCATGTAGACCATGTAGTTGAAGTCAATAACGAGGTCATTGATGACGACAATATACATTTTGCCAGAGCTAAAAGCAGCCCTGGTGACTAGGTGCCCACTATGGCCAAATCTGTTTACTCCAACCTTCCCCATCCTGTCTCGGGGATGTGGCTGGCACTGCACCAGAAGTGGTTGTCTATTGAACAAGGAGGAGCAGAGAGTCCATTCATTCAACTGTTAGTGGACATACGTGTTGTGTGTAATTGGAGTGTAATTGTTGTGTCTTAGAGTATGCATATGTTATAATAAATACTTCCAAAAATTTTTCCAAAATGTACCAATTTACATATCCACCAGAAGTGTGTGAGAATTCTAGTTCCTCCATACCCTTGCCAACATTTGGTATTGTTAGTTAAAAAAGTGTTTTCTTAGTCATTATGGTGGATGTAGTGGGTTCTTTCTCTTCATATCTATTTTAGTTGCATCTAATAATATTTGATGTTATTTTTATTGCCATATAGTTAAAAATATCTTCTGATGTCCATATGTATTGCAAATATCTACTCCTGTTCTGTGACTTGACTCTTCTCTTTATTAATGGTATTTTGTTGTTGTTGTTGGCTAAAAGCTTGATATTTTAAGGTAGGTTTTTGTTTACATTGACATTGGGTTAATTTAGAAAAGTATATTCCTTAATTTTTAATATCTAGGGATTTCCTAGTTATCTTTCTATTTTGGATCTCTTGTTCAATTTCAGTTTTACCAGAGAATAGACTCTGAATATGTCAAACCTTTAAAATATACTCAAAGAAATGTTAAAATCTCCAACTATACTCATAGACCTGTTTTCTTCTCCTTTATTTCTATCAGTTTTTGCTTTATATACTTTAAAGGTATGTTATTATGTGTGCACAGACTTTACATTGCTATATTTTTCTGTTGAACCAATTTGCTTTATCATTAGGAAATGTAATGTAATAAAACTGCTTGCCTTAAAGTATACTTTATCTGATACTTGCCTAGGTACATTCATCATTCTTTTGAGTAATCTCTGCTTGGTATATCTTTTTCTATCCATCCTTTTAGTTTCCAATTTTTCCACTTCCCTGCTGATGTAAATAAAAAGCACCCCAAAACAGTGGCATAAAGCAACAACTCAGAGGTTTTATGGGTCAGGAGTTTAAACAGAGCTTAGGAGAAATGCCTTATCTCTGTTTCACAATGTCTGAAATTGTGGTTGGAAAGACTTGAATGGTTGGGAGCTAGAATGATCTGGAGATTTTTTTCACACATGTCTGGTTCTTGGACCAGGATAACTAGAGACTGAGCTCAGCTAGGACTGTTGCTAGAGTAATTTCCCATGCCCTTTCTCCCTAGCTTGGGCTTCCTTACACCATGGAAGCCTCAGGTAATCAGACTTCTTACAAAGAGGCTCAGAGCTCCAAGAGTGAGTGCTTCATCAAGCAAGGTAAAAGTTGCATAGCCTTTGTGACTTAGCCTTGAGAATCAAATAGTGTTATTTCTGCCTTGCTCTATTGATTGAAAGAATCATAAACCTGTCCAGATTGGGGAGGGGAATTAACCCCCCACCTCTTAATTAGGAGAATCGAAGGATTTGTGGTTATGTTTTGAACATGTCACATAGCTTTTCTTTCTGTATCCTTATGTTTAAGATGTATTGCTTGTAAGTACTATATGGGAATATCTTATTTCATGACTCTTACTTCATTACTTTAGTGCACTTTGCAGATATTACATTTTTTACAGATTGAAAGTTCGTAGCAACCTAGTGACAAGCAAGCCTAATAGTAACATTTTTTTCCAACAGCATTTGCTCACTTCATGTTTTGTGTCACATTTTGATAATTCTCACAATATGTTAAACTTTATCATTATTTTTAAACTTTATCATATAAAGTTTATCATGTAAACTCTATCATATATGACTATATTTGTTGATCTGTGACCACTGAAAGGTCAGATGATGGTTAGCATTTTTTTCAATAAAGTATATTTTAAATCAAGATGTGGACATTAGTTTTTTTTAGACAATGCCATTGCATGCTTAATAGACTATAGTGTAGTGTAGACATAACTTTTATATGTACTAGGAAATTAAAAAATTCATCTGATTTATTTTTTTGCAATATTTGCTTTATTGCAGTAATCTGGAACCAAACCCTCAATATCTCTGAGGTACGCCTATAACATATAGGTGGTTTTTATTTATTTTTATCCGGTCTCAGAATCCTTGTATTTTAACTGGAAGATTTGGTCCATTTATATTTAAAGTAATTGCTGATAGCAAGGTTTAAACCTATCATCTTACTATTAATTTTGTATTTTTTCCATTTTTTTTTGTTATTTGTTATTTGTTCCATATGTTTTGTTCTCTTTTCTTCCTTTGGTTTAATCAGGCAATTAAAAAATTATTACATTTCCCTACTCTATTAGCTTGTTATTTGTATGTTCTTTTATTATTTTTTAGAGATTACTCCAGAGACTGTATCATGTATCATTGTTTTGTTATAACCTACCTTAAATGAATACTTCTTTCACATCCTGGACAATGCAAGAACCTTATAACACATTTACTCCTCTCCTGTCTTTTGTGCTATTGTTAACATATATTTAATTCTGTATATAGTTTGAACTCCACAGAATATTAGTATTATTGTTTTATACAGTAAATACATATTTAGATATACCCATAAATTTTAGAAAAGGTGCTTTTCTCCTTTCTTGCATTACTGCATTTCCATCTGGAAGTATTTCTCTTCTGCCTGAAAATATCCTTTTAGTGTTTCTTTTAATGCAGCTATGCTAATGGTAAATTCTTTGAGTTTTTGTCTAAAAATGTCTTTATTATGTCTTTACATTTGAAGGATATTTTCACTGAGTATAGAATTTTATGCTAGCAATTACTTTCAGCACTTTAAACATTTACTTTAACTATGTTATGGTTTCCATTTTTTCTATTGCTTAGTTGTCAGTTTTATTTTTGTCCTTTTGAAAAAAGTTCCCTCCTACCTCCGTGGCTACTTTTAAGATTTTTATCTTTGACTTTGGTTTTTAGCAGTTTTCCTGTGTTTACCTAAATGTGATCTTCCTTGTATTAATCTTGCATGGGGTTTGTAGAGATTTTTTTTATTCTGTGGCTTCATGTCTTTCATCATTTTTTGAAAATTCTCAGCTAGTATTTCTTTGAAAATTGCTTCTATCCCATTATCTCTCTCCTCTGCATCTGAGATTCCAATGACAAATATGCTGGATGTATTTACCATGTCTCTAGACCTCTTATGCTCCCCCTTTGCCCCTCATTTTTCATACTTTTTCCTCTGTGCTTTATTATCCTGTCTTTAGCTATATGCTTTTAAACCCATCCATTAATTCTTAATTCCAATAATTTTATTGTTTTAGTTCTAGGATTTCTATTTGATTCTTCCCTAAAAGATTCCAGTTCTTTGGTAAAATTTTCTGTTTTTTCCTAAAAATAGTTAAAGTTGCTATTTGATAACTAATTAATCTACATCACTGTTTTTTCTTTTTTTTTTCTGTTGGATTTTGAGTCACTTGACTTTGTTTCTTGGCATACTTGATAATTATATGTCAAAGATTCATGATGTTGTTGGAAGTAGCTGTAATTTATCCATTTTTACTAATTTATAATATTGCAATGTGACTTGACCACAGTTTATTTCTTCTTTTGTCTTATTGATGGTCATGAGGTTAGTAGAGTAATTTAAAAAATCACTCTTTTGAAGCTTCTTGAAACCATTTAAAGTAATTAATTCAGCAGTTACTTTGAGTCTAGAGAGCAAGCATGTACAATGTGTTTGGAACACATTGGCAGTGCACCACTTCAATGATGAAAGTACTAGAATATGCCGTAATTATGATTTTTCTATTATGGCCTTACTCTGTATCCCCAAAGAAGTCCATTAACATTTCAGAGCTATTTGTTTGCAGTTGCTTTGGCTATGTGGATGGGTGGTTGGCTTTAAAATGGGAACACAGGGGCACCTGGGTGGCTAAGTTGGTTGAGTGGCTGGTTTTGGTTCAGGGCATGATCTCCTGGTTTGTGGGTTCAAGCCCTGTGATGGGCTTTGCACTGACGGCATGGAGCATGCTTTGGAGTCTCTCTCTCTCCACCTCTGTCCCTCCCCCTCTGTGTGTGGTCTCTCTCAAAGATAAATATTAGAAGAAAGTTTTTAAAAATGGGAACACAAAAGTCAGGAGCTGGACTGGATCAGCTCATTCTCTGTGGAGCAAAATGGAAGAAGCATGATAAGACCAGATGTATTTAGTTATTCTCCTGATGGAGCCATGGATCGATTTGGAATAAAAACTCAGAAAGCTGGTGCCTATTCATGCTTCCAGTCTCATGGGAAACAGTACTAGCTCCAAAATGCACGCACATCATCTGAAGTCCTTGAGATAATTATTCAAAGTGTCTGGATGCCCCTGGGCATTTTGTTGGAGCATGGGCATATATAGTAGAAGCAGTGTGGGGAAGTGGAAAGAATGCAAACTACATTCAGACTGACCTCAGTTTGAATCCTAGCCTTGATGCCTACTAGATTTTTACAAGAAGTGACTTCATTTAACCTCTTGATCTTCAACTTTCTCATCTGTAAGATGGACATGCCAGTACCTTCCTAACTTGATTCTAGTGAGGATTACATGCCGAATTGTATTAAGGATGCTTTGTATGCCTAGTATAGTGCCTGGAAATATCAGATGTTCAGTAAAAGATAGCGTTGTGTCATGGGCATCACAGTCATCATTATCATCACCACCACCATCATGAGAAAAGCTTTGGAAACGAGCAGCTCTGGGCCTCACAAGAGGTCCTAAAATCTTTGCTATTATGCTATTCAGTGTGGCAAGTTTGTGACCCTATGCACGTTCTTAAGGTTTTGCTGTTTTCCAGGGCTTGAGCATAGGACCTTTTCCTCAAGAAGGGAAGGAGAAGGGTTCTAACTAATTAGGAAAGGGGTAGTCAGATTTAGGGCAAGGCCTCCTATAATGATTAGCCAAATGTCTATGGACTGACAATCAGTTTGAAGAGGAAGACAGGTTACATAGCAATCTGCACTAGGGAAAACCACACATAGCAAAAGATTTTCATCAGTGCTACAGGGCTTAAAGCTGTCACTGAATTCAGCTGACTTTTAAACACACTGACAGATGAGGTACACATAGGCTAAGAAGAGAACAAGGTTAGGAGCCTATCAGGTCCTATGGAGGTGAATTAATGATGTGCCATCGGCTGGGTTTTATGCTCCAGCAGATGTTAGAGCAAGGTTCTGATCAATCGGTTTCTAACATGGCTCTTGTTCATTCTCAGATTGTTTATTTATGAAACATTATTTATGAACATCTCCCATGTGCCCATAACACTATGTTAAGTGCTATGAGGGATATAGAAAAGTATCTATCTATCTATCTATCTATCTATCTATCTATCTATCTATCTATGTATCTAATCTGTCATCTACTTATCTATCTATGTAACTATCTATTATCTATCTTGCTACAAGGAGCTTTAAGTTCGGTGGGTTCCTTTATGTGGTTTATATATGTGAAGGTAGTTCTAAAACAGAATGAAGTGGTGAGGTCATAGGGTCATAAGAGATGTACCAGTTAATCTCAGGGGAGTTCAGACTCAAACTTCCCCATGTCACTGCCACCCTAGTAATTCTAAAACACTACTTTCAGCATAAGCAGACTTTTCTCAAAACCCTTAAGTGAATTTCTATTTCCCACCAAACCAATTTCAAAGTCCTTTCAGATTGTTCTATTATCTCTAGCTCTGCAGATGTAATTTCTTCCCTTTTTTTGTGATGGGTGTGGCGGTGCGGGGTTTGTAGATTGCTTGCTCTGGTATCAGCCTTCATGTGTTTTGTGATTTTGGTCTGAGTGCATCTTCCCTTGGTGATGTCTGTGAGAATTTTTTTCCTTTTGATGTCTTGGGTTCTGGGATAATCCTGTGCTTGTCTCTGCTTGAGGCCTATGTGTTTCTGTACTGAGGGCTAACAAATTAGGGTTTTTACTGCAAGAAGCAAAGGACCTCCACATATGGCCTCGGAACTGTATCCTGAGCTGATAAGCAGACATTCTAATTTCTGTTTATGGATAGCCTAAGTTTTACTAGTTTCTGGTTTCATGTAGAGAGCCTGGCTCATGCTAGTGAGGCTATGGGGCCTTTGACCTTGACTTGGCATTAAAATCCCAGCCCCCATGGCTTATGCTTTATTGAAGGCCTGGAAGCCTTATGTGGATCACTTTCTAAATCTGTATCTTTAGCCCTGACCTGACTCCTGACCAAATTCCAGAGCTGTAGGTTCCTATATCCAATGTCCTGTTTGTCAACTGTATTTGGTTATTTTATGGCCATCTCAGATTTAACATGGTCCAAATGGGACCATGGATTTGTTTATATATATATATATGTTATATATATATATATATATATATATATATATATGTTAAACACACCACCTGTGGTATATACATGAATATGAATATGTACTTATTAAGCCCCTGTTATGTGCTGTCACTTTAGTGGCTGTTATCTCATTTATGCCATTGTCTGTACACATTTTAGGTAGATGTATGACACAGCACATGTACGTATGCAGAGCATAGTTGTCTTGATGAACCGAGCTGTGTTTTGTTTTAGGTACTCCAACAATCTCAAGATTTACAAGAATGTGGTTTTTAGATAACAGCAGTCCTACCACTAAGTGCTTCCTTTTTCATTACTGCAGCGTTCTGCTTTACTTGCTAAGACAGTGGGGGGCAGCTCTCACGACTTACCCCCTCCCCCAACTCCAGAGTTTGGAAACGTGTGCGGTTCACCCGTGAACTACATGCACCAGCATTGCCTGAGGTTCTTGTTACAAAGACTGCTTTTTGGACTCTCCCAAGCTACGCTTTCTGGGGAGAGTGCTCAGAAAAGCAGACTTTTAACAAGTTCCTCAGGTTGTTCTTAAGTGCACTGTGGTTTGAGAACCCCAGCCCAAATCCCTTTTTCTCCTTTGGCAAATCACCTACGATATTTCTGGAAGAGACTGTTCCAGGGAGCCCAGAAAAGAGAGAGCTGACTCATAGGCATTCGTTTCCACACTGAAGATGCCCTGAAAGCCAGGAGGACCTGGTTTGGCCACATATACTGCCTGGGTACATCTTGCTGAGCTGCAGCCTTGGACTCTCTACTTGAACTTTCCAGAACTACAATGGCTGCTTTAAAATTTTTTCCAGTGCTTTTCATCTTGTTGGTCTAAATGCATAAATGTCAGCAGAGGATAATGACACTTAGATATCATTATGGGTTGACTAACTGTCCCGGTTTTCCTGAGACTGAGGGGTTTTGTGGGAAGCATGAGTTTCAGTGACCAAACCACCAAGGTTATGGGCAACCTACGATGAGCTGGTCAGTCCTGGCAAATACGTTGAGGAATGGAAACTAACTGCATCAGGAAATAATAGATTAGACTAGTGAGGGATGAAATATATTTGGGGGATTAGTCAGATTTGTGGTGCAGGGTTGAACTGTTCATGACATTGTCACTTGGTTCTCGTCATTGGGATGTAACTGAAGCAATGGGCACAACTTTCTAGCTGTGCCTTTACCCACAAGGGGAAAAATGGCACCTTGCCTTGTTCTCTCTTTCTTCTGGCGGGAATGGATGCAGAATGGTGGAGCAAGAGTAACCAGCTTAGACTGCAAAATGCAAACCACATGTTGAGTCTGTCAGGGCCACATGCTTGAAGGAACTTAGGTTCCTGATACTGTGACTCTGCCTTATTGTCCTGGATTATTTACACTTTGATTCTTAGGTGCGAGGGAAAGGAACTATCATGAGTAAGCCACTATTATTTTGACTTTTACTACAGCAGCTGAATATTTTCTCTAAGGAATACAGTTCTCTATATCCCAGAGTCCTGCTTTGTTACAGCCCGTGTCAGATACTGATATTTGAAAAGGACATCTGGCTTTACTGTCCATGGGACCTATGTTTTGAGTTTTTTGTTTGTTTGTTTTTGTTTCTTTTTCTTCCCTTCTGAGGATGGGAAGAGATTGCATTTTAGTTGCTTCTCCTCCCAATGCCCAGACATAGTTCTCCATCCATTGGGACACATGTATGTGCGGGTCAGGGCCAGGAGGAAAGTTGTTGTCAGAATAAATCTCCTGATGGGGCTTGAATATGAAACCTTGACCTCATAACTGGCCCAGTTCACCAGGCACTGCCTTTCACTCAGCAGATTCCTAGCCTGATTTGGGTGCTCTGACGCCCCCTAATCCCATTCCTTATACAACTGGAGCAGGGCAGGGGACTAATAAGTCATCCCTTTTGGTGCTTCCAGTAACTAGCACTTCTTTCCTGGGAACAGAACTGCCCTTTACAGTGTTAATCTTGTGCGCGTTTGCTTGGCCTTCTTAAAAATGATGTTTCTCCATGGGAAATGTTTGCAGACTTCTCTGGGTAAGACATGTGCAGTGGGTGTGCATTCGCGAGCAGGCAGGATGGTGAGCAGCGGCGGGGGATGTGGAATGGAACGGAGAAAGCTTCACCATTTACTGGTGGCTCCCTTGTGGCAACTGCACTGTTTAGTTCTCAAGACAGTCCCGAGAGGTAAGACTGATTCTTCATATTTTCAACGGGTATGAACGGGTACACGCTCAGGCTGATGGCAGGTGAGCGGCAGAGTCAAGCGTAGTTTCTACGTTGGCTTTCAACAAACTTTTCCATACAAACGAATCTCATCGTTTGTTATGTCTGTAGAAAAACAAAGGTAGAAATTCTGTAAGTATTTGCCTAATCTGATCATGGAACTGGCCGCTCTGGAAATACAAGCAAAAGAATGGTCTTTGGCAACCCGTGTTAGTTGGGCAATTCACCCGCCCAGGATTCGCTTCTGCCTCCTTGGTCTTCCTCATCTCCTTGCAAGTGAATAGTGAGACAATAGCGACCACAGGGCTCTGGGTGTGTTAGAGAACATTGATTTCTGAACTAATGAAGCTAGTGAAGATTTTAACCCATGGCTGTGTTTGTAATTTGTTCCCTCATTTTCCAGTACGTCCATTCTTTAACAACAGTAGTCGTTAACAGGCTCCTTTTATCCTTAAAAATCTTATTTACTTTAGCATTAGTTTCATTACACAGAAGCTTGGATTTGCATGTGGGCCAAGTAAAAAGGGAAGTTTTTCTTTTAAGCGTAACACTAATTTCCTAGTTAAAAATTAACAACTAAGAATAGTATTTGAGAGTATTGTCCTCTTTTCCTTTTCCTATAATTAAAAATATGTGATCTCGTTGTGATGAAACTTTGTGTTTTATGTCATACACACAAATGAGTCTGTTTCTGTAGATGAGTTTAACTGTGTCCTCCCGTGTGCATGCACACACACACACACATTCAGACAGACAGACAGACAGACACACACACACACACATTCAGACAGACAGACAGACAGACACACACACACACACACCCCTCCTGTCTTTTCCTCTTATGACTTTATGATAAGGACTCCTCCCTCTTTCTCTTTCCGGCCGCAAACTGGTGGTGAGGGAGTGAGGAGAAGCACACTGTCCTGTCCCTGTCCCCGGGGCTCGGGGCTCTCTTCACTTTGCACTAGTGCTGTGACCTCCCAAGGGAAGGCTGAGAGAAGCACTTGGAAGCACCTGGGAGTTCCACAGGGCATTGTCCTCCACTCCAGCTCCTTGGTCTTAGGACAGAGCAGCTCCCAAAGCCTGCAGTTCGTCCTTTTGGGGGTCATTAAGTACTTCAGGGCACAGTTTGATCTTTTTCATTTTGCCTGCCTCACCCAGGCAACCTGGTTCCTGCTCACTTTCAGAATTTCAGAACAAAGCTCTTTAGCTAATACTGTAAGTATTGGGAAGAATAACTGACACTACTATTTTTTAAAAACAAATTTATTGAGGCACAATTTATATACCATAAAATCCATCCAGTTTTCAGTGTACAGTGTAATGAGTTCGGTTAACTCATACAGTTGTACAACCATCCCTGAACTCAGTTTTCTAACATTTCCATCGCCCCCTAAGTCTCCTGGTGTCCAGTTAAAGTCAGTCTCCACTGCCACTTCTAGTCCTACCAACTGCTGATCAACTTTGTTTCTACAGTTTTTCCCTCATTAGAAATACCACATAAATGGGATCATCCTCTATTTACTCTTTTATGCCTGGCTTCTTTAATTTAGCCTGACATTTTTGCGATTCACCCATATTGTTTCAGGTAACAGTCGCTTGTTCCTTTTTACTGCTGAGACTGTTCCGTTATATGGCTGCACCATGTTCTGTTTCTCCATTCATCCGTAGGTGGACAGTTGGCTTTCTTCTGCCTTCTGGCTACAGTGAATAATGGTGCAGTGAACATTCACGTACACATGTCTGAGTCCCTGCTCTCACTTCTTTGGAGTATATCCTTAGAAGTAGAATTGATAGATCACATGGTAATTACGTGTTTAATGCTTTTGAAGAATCGCCATATCATTTTCTACCGCAGTGCACAGAGGTTCTGATTTCCCTCTGTCCTTGTGAATGCTTGCTATTTTCTGTTTTTTCAAAAACTTTATTTAAAAATTATAGTGATCAAAATGGGTGTGTAGTGGTATCTCATTGTGTTTGATTTGAATTTCTATACTGATTAGTGATGTTGGACATCTTTTCATGTGCTTACTGACCATTTGTAGATCTATGGAGAAATGTCTATACAAGTGCTTTGCCCAGTTTTCAACTGGGTTTGTTGTTGTTGAGTTGTAGGATTTCTTTATATATATTTTAAATATTAAAATCTTATCAAATATAAGATTTGCTTATGTTTTTTCCCATTCTGTAGGTTCTCTTTTCACTCTCTTAATAGTGTCTATGGATGCACAAAAGCTTTAATTCTGATGAATTAAACTTATCTATTTTTTCTTTTGTTCCCTGTTTTTGGTGTCATACCCAAGAATCATTGCCAAATCCAATGTCATGAAGCTTTCTATGTTTTCTTCTAAGAGTTTTATAGTTTTAGATCTTTTCTTTGGTCATTGATCTGTTTGAGTTACTTTTTTTTTAATGTTTATTATTTATCTTTGAGAGAGAGACAGAGTGCAAGCAGGGTAGGGGCAGAGAGAGAGGGAGACACAGGATCTGAAGCAGGCTCTGGACTCTGAGCTGTCAGCACAGTGCCCAAAGTGGGGCTTGAACCCATAAACTGTGAGATCATGACTTAAGCTGAAGTCATATGCTTAACCGACTGAGCCACTCAGGCGACCTTTGAGTTACTTTTTGTAATGTATATGGCAGAAGGTAAGGATCCTACTTCATTCTTTTGCATATGTAGATCCAGTTTTCCCAGCAACATTTGTTGAGGACTGTTGAAAGGTCTTGGCATCCTTGTCAAAAATCATTGACCATACAATCTAAGGTTTATTTCTGGGCTCTGTATTCTATTGGTTTATATGTATATCTTTATGTCAATGCCATACTGTTTTCATTACCATAACTTTGTAGTGCATGTTGAAATCAGAATGTGTGAGACCTCCTCCAATACTGTTCTTTTTTGAAATTGTTTTGGCTATTCAGGGTCCCCTGTGATGCCATATGGATTTTAAGGTAGATTTTTCTATTTCCGCAAAAATGTTGTAGGGATTTTGATAGAGATTGTGCTGAATTTGTAGATCACTTTGAACAGTATTGTCTTCTTACCATTATTACATCTTCCAGTCCATGAACAGGGATGTCTTTCCATTTTTGTATCTTATTTAAAATTTTTTTTTAAAAATATTTTTTTGTAAGTAATCTCTGCACTCAATGTGGGGCTTGAACTCTCAACCCTGAGATCGAGAGTTGCATGCTTTACTGACTGAGCCAGTCAGGTGCCCTTGTCTCTTCTTTAATTTCTTTTAACAACATTTTGTAACTTTCTGTGTATAAGTCTTTTGCCTCCTTTGTTAAATTTATTCTTAAGTATTTTACTTTTTTTTAATGTTATTGTAAATAAATTACTTTCTTACTTTCTTGTATGGATTTTTTGTTGTTAGTATATGGAGGTCCAACTGATTTTTGTGTTCCCCTTGTAACTTTTAAGACCTTGATCCACCATCATTTTTAAAAATGTTTATTTATTTTTGAGAGAGAGAGAAAAAGAGAGAGAGAGAGAGACAGAGACAGAGAGAGAGAGAGAGAGGGAGAGAGAGAGAGAGCATGAGCAAGGGAGAGGCAAAGAGAGAGGGAGACAGAGGATTTGACTCAGGCTATGTGTTGAGAGCAGAGAGCCTGACACAGGACTTGAACTCATGAACCGTGAGATCATACCTGAACTGAAGTTGGATGCTTACTGACTGAGCCACCCAGGCACCCAGATCCTTTGACATCTGAATTTCTTTGGAGAAATTTAACCTGTTGTAATTCCCATTTATTTATATATACTTGCTCCCTCTACTCCCCACCTTGACCCATGGAATTTTTATGGATTATCTCTTTATCTTGGATGTTCTGAAATTTTACAATGATACTCCTTGATGTAGATATTTTTGTTTTTTCCCCATTCAGTATACTCGTTACCCAGAATATCCTCATGTCTTTTAGTTCTGGGAAATTTTATTGAATATTTTCACCAATAATTTTCTTCCCATGAATGTTTCTCTTCTACCTTTATTATATTATTTGGATTTTCACTCTTTGGATTTACATTGGATTTTTACATATTTCCTATCTCTATATTCTACTCCATTGTCATTTAATTTTAATTTGTAGGCGATTTCCTTAACTTTTAAGTTTAGTCATTTTGAATAATGTTATTCTGGTTATCAATTTTAATTTCTAAGCATTCTTTCTTATTTTCTTTTTTTAATGTTTATTTATTTTTGAGAGAGAAAGAGAGAGAGAGAGAGGCAGAGGTGAGTGGGAGAGGGGCAGAGAGAGAGGGAAACACAGAATCCAAAGAAGGCTCCAGGCTTTGAGATGTCAGCACAGAACCTGATACAGGGCTCGAACTCACAAACCATGAGATCATGACCTGAGCTGAAGTCGGACACTCAGTCGACTGAGCTACCCAGGTGCCCTTCTTTCTTATTTTCAGGTTGAGTGTTTTGAATAACATTTGACTTTGGCTTTACTGTTGAAAAATCATCTGTCTCAAGGATATTATTTTGTGGTCTACTTTTCTTCCAAATTCTTTTTTTCATATTTGTGTTTGATTGTATCTCCCATGAAAAGGATTTCCTTAAGGGTCTGATGATCCTTGGCTCTCTGTTCACACTTAAGTGGAGGCTGTTTGTGTGTAGAAGGAGGGGCTTCCCCGGGGAGGGTGCAGATCAGGGTGCAGTCGCCCTTGGCACCACATCCCTCTGGTGTCAGTATTGAGGAGGTCTTTCCCCCCCTACTAGAGACGTGTCACCCAGTCTCCTGCTTCAGAATTCTGTCGATGTGTGTGAGGGTGTACTTGGCCACTTACATTCTAGAAATAGGGCAGGAGGAAGGGTGGGAGGTCTTATGACTTACCACGTAAAGAGGAGGCTATCACTGACGTTCCCTATTTTTACTCTGTACCTAGCTCCTGTCCTTTGATGGTACCATCGACCTGATTTCAACCTCTTTGGTTCAATTTTTTTTCAGAGGAAAGAATTCTGGTTTCTGGGTAGTAGGGAAGCTAGATGTTTGACCACTTGTCCATGTGCTCCCAACACAGACTTCCAATTGCTTCCCGTCTTCCCACCCTGATCCTGATATCCCCAGCTTTTTTGGTTGAAAGTTTGCACACAAGTTGGCCAACTCCATGTCATTTGGAACATTTTGGCCTCGTATTTAGTATCTGGTGGGGCAAGCCTTCTCCACCCTTCTGAGCTCACCTGGCTATTCCTAGACATTAATTGTTCTATACGGATTTAAAAAAATCAGTCTTTCTATAGAATTGTACAAATCTGTACATATTTTATAATAATTTCATTTCTCCGGTGCCTTATACAGGGGCCTGAGTCACGTTAAGCTTTCAAAAACCGTCTGTGGGATGGAACTAAACCTTTGGCTCCAATGCCTAAGCTCTCCCTGTTACACCGTCCTGTCTAATTTGTGCTTAGATTGTAGAGCTAGCTGTTGCCGGCCCAGGAGAACTCTGGTGTCATAACTTACCACTCCATACTTTTTATGCCGCACTTGTACCTGTAAAACAATTCCTAGCAGTTACATACAGTCCGGCATAAGGGCCATCCCAGTGTGAATGGAAGGTGATAAAGTCACAGAAGTCAAAGTGTTTTAAAATCCCAAAGAAATACCTCTGTCCGGGTCAATCCATCCCACTCCTAGTACTAGCTCCTGGGTGGGAGGGCAGGATGGGCCGGTGACCCCGCTGGTTCAGATGGACTCATTTACAGTGCGGCTGAGGGAATGTTATCAAGTTTATTTATGTTTTCCCATAGGAAGAGCCATATTTCAATGGCGTGAATATGAGTGCAAAAGTAGGATGCTTTATCTGCCATGTCTGATCCATGTGGAGTCTCAGTAATAAAGTTTATTAGTGCCCCTGATTTAATATGACACATTTCCAGTGCAAATTACTCTGAGATCATCATGTTCATAAAATATGACAGAAATCTTTTAAGTGTGAGCATAAGTTCTGAATTAATTTAATAACCCAGTCTGGAAAAAGGCATGTGGTTTAAAACATAACATTATGCACTGGGCTCTTACATTTCCCCTTCACCCCCTACCCCCTTCCCATGCCGCTTTTGAGAAGCCCTTCTTCATGTCTCGAGTTATCTGGCCTCTTTGCGAGCTCAAGGTTTTACCTTTTCAAGGAGGTTTGAAAAAGGATGTGTTAGTGTGACCAAGGCAAGAAGGTTCCTCCTTCCATACGTGGGGGCTCTTGAGCACAGCTGGTTTTATTTCTTAATGGTTCCTGCCCACCGGGAATGGACAGGGACTGACATGAAAATGGTGCTTAGCCTCTATGATTTACGTCCTTTAGTGGGCTGGGATGTGGGTGGGAGAGTGAGCATGGCATAGTCATTACATTGGAGAGCCACCATTGCAGGGAGCATGAACGCAACCCCCCACCATTTTCCAGATGGGAAAAAAAAATTACAGCAGCAGGAGACATGCCCTAACTCTCAGATGCACATAAAATCACTGTACAATTTGTGAAACATGAGTCATGGTTCTAGTTATCTTTTTTAAAGTTTATTTATTTTTGTGTGTGAGAGAGAGCAGCATGCACAGGGAAGGGGCAGAGAGAGAGGGAGAGAGAGAATCCCAAACAGGCTCTGAGGTGTCAGCATGGAGCCTGACCCAGGGGCTCTATCTCACAAACTGTGTGATGATGACCTGAGCCAAAGTCAAGAGTTGGACACTTAACCCACTGAGCCACCCAGGCTCCCCTATGGTTCTGTTTGTCTTGTGGCAGAGTAAAACACAAAACAAACAAAATTTTTATCAAGATAGAAAATAGAAATGAAGACAGACTATGTGTCCTTTGGTATAACTCAACCAACGTTTGGCCTTCCATCTTGTGCAAGGGCCTATGACTGCCATGCCAAAGGAATCTGTAACTCATACTCCCCTTTTCTGCTCAAATATTTTAGGGCTTGGGATGGACTCCCTGCTCATCAACTAACCCACTTCCTGGGTAATCCTACTTTTTTCTTGGACCTCAGGGTCCCCCTTTGTCCAGTCCAAATAGGCTGAGGCACAGGAGTCCTGTGTGCATGAGTGCTTCCTAGACATGCCTTGGTGTGTCTTCTGGTTTGTTTCCTGTTTTGGCATCTGAGCAGAGATGGGAAGGGCCACCTGAATGCCAGTGATCAGGCCTCTTTCCTGACCATGGTCTTCCCAGCACTGAAACAGAGCAATATCCTCCAAGTGGATTAGCATCACTGAGGTGGCTGCTGGCAGCTCAGAAGAGGTGCTTTCTCACAGTCCTCATTTTGCCCAATGGGCTCTGCAGAAGGTAGATATCATTCCCCTTTCAGGTTTTCCTCATCACCTCTAGAAATTGCCAACAGCAAGAGATCTAAGTGGGTTTGGCAAGAGGTCTCACACCATGGCTTCTAGACAGAAGCTGAAGGAGTGACAGTAGCATCCCCTTCAACAGGAGGAGGTGTTGGAGGGACTTTCTTGGCTGAGGAAACCACACTCCATCTACCTACGCACCGAAAGGGACTATGGCGCTGAGCCTCTTCCTCTTCTGTTCCTTGGTTCGTGTGGATCCCCTGCTTGGATGCCTTCTGCCTATTTCTGAAGTTTGTCCTTCTTCAGAGCACCACTGGAGTCTCACCTCCTCTATAAACTTGCCCTGAAAAAACAGCTGACAGTGATGCCTTTCATCGGTCTTCCACTGCAGTTATTACTTAAAATATATATTTGGCATTCAGTGATGTGCCAGTTAGCTCTGATACTGTGATTGTCTTGTTTTGTTCTCTAATTATTTCCTGTGGGTATGCCTTGTCTGACCAGCCAGGCTATAAATGCCAACCTCCATCCAGGGGCTCGTGGTGCTGGGGAGAGAGGGAATTCATGGAAGAAAATCAGAGTCTGGTTATGGGATGAGAGTGGGGGCTGGGGAAGTGCCAGCCTTCCTGAGGAATGGGGTCCACTCTCAGCTGGGCAGGTGCTGAGGAGCCTGGAAACAAGGAAGTGCACTCGTCTGTTTCCCGCTCACTCACTGCGCCCTCCACGCTGGGGAGAGGCTGACCAGCCCACCTCCCCATCTGTTCTCAGAACCTCGGCCTCTGGGCTTTTCTCCTTTTCTCTCTCTCTCTGGCTATACCCCTTGGATCCCCCCATTTCCTTCATGTCTAAAACCCAAATCCTTCAAAAAATCAGCTCTAATGGCATCCTTTCCCTCACACAAAAAGCTCCTTAAAATTGCTCTATGAATATTTTTCAAAATTCAGTTAAGTGCCAGGCAGTGTGCAAGGAACTAGAGATGCAGAGGAGTGAGATATAATCTCTACCCTCAGGAACTTTGGAACCTGTGGCTAAGACAGACATGGAAATACTGACAATGCAACGGGACAAACACGATAGTGGAAATGAGTGCAGGGAGCTGAGGTGGTCCAGAGAAGGGGTAGCTGACTCTTTCTGGAGCAAATAGGGGTGAGGGATGGTCAGGGAAGACCTCACCAAGGAAGCGGCCAATAGTTAGGTTCTGAAGAATGGTCCAGGTTCTCCACGTGGATGGCCAGGTGGGAGGAGAAAGACTTAGGGGCGAACCACTTAGCTCACACTCAGTAGGAGGCAGCAGGGGGCTGGGAGGGCTATGCATGGTCTTGGGTTGCTGTAGCATTGGGGAGAGGGAGAAGGGGCGAGTGAGGTGGAGATGAGTCTGGAGACGCTGACAGCAGCTGGGTCACAAGAAGTTTTTATACCACCAAGCATGGGTTCTATAGTTGTAGCAGAAGGGGAAGATTTTGAGGACTTGAGAATTTTGTCAGTAGGGTTGTAGGAAAAACCGTAAGGGAGCAATGACACACAACACAAGAGGGAGAATTTCAAAAAGGAGTGGTGTGTCAACAGTGAACATCCAAAAGAGGTCAGCTAACCCGAGGAATGAGTCCCGTCAGTGAGTGTGACAGTGAGGAGCTTTCTGATGTCTTCAGAGGGAGCAGTTTCCATGAACAGCCGGGGGCACAGGCAGCCCGAGGTGGATTGGGGGGGGTGGGGCAGGGAGGACACATGGTAAAACCAACTTGGCCAGGAAAGGGAAGAGAGCTACGAGGTGGTAGCTAGAAACCACCATGGTCCTGTGCAGATTTGTGGGCTGGATCTGTATCTGCTCTACTCCGGAGGTCACTGCTGCCCCCCAATACCTCTCACAGTGTCAGACACATAGTAGATATTCCATAATGGTGTGAAGAATGACCACATTCATGGTGCACATTTCCTGGAAGAGGCTGAAGCAACATCACAGATTTGCTCACCAAGGATTCTTGGCTGTCTAGGGGCATTCCGGGAAACAGTTGAAGTCATGCGCTCTGTTCCCAATCATATGCTTTCCTGAAGCACGGAAGGCAGACGGCCGGGGTGTCAACACCTCAGGTCACACCACATAAGCCAAGGCCTAATTTGACTTTCAGGCTGATGTCAACATTTTGTTACCTTGCCGAGAAGCCCGGCTTGAAGACTACATTAAGTTACATTTGCCTGTGTTCAAACCATGCATTACAGATCACACCCTCAGGTCAGACTCTGAGGTAGGCATGTCCTGGCTGAAGGGACCCCACTTCCTGTATGCGGGGGACTGTGTGTGCTTTCGGGGCTCTCTGGGAGAAGCTCTTCCAGCTCACCTGGTTGGCTAAACCCATTTAGAAGCAGGGAGCCAACCATGAAGGGAAGATCCTCCTACTTGCCTTTCTCTCTCCATTATTGTGGTTATTGTGAGGTAGACGGCGTGGTTATGGGCTCCCCAGTTTAAAGACTGCCCCTTCTCAAAGTTAAAATCATTTTCCACGTAGAGCTGGACCCGTATCCCCAGACCAGCGTGTGGGGGAACAGGATTCCTGCAGAGTTGGTCACAGGGAGAGCTCGCTGGGCTCGATTCCGAGGACACCACCCCAGGTTCAGGTACACGGAGGAGCCCTCCTGAGAAGGTGCGTGTGTGTCTAATGCCGTGACTTCCCACCTGGGAGCTTTGTGTGGACGTGGGTGACAGGGAAGGACGTGGAGTTGGGAGGTGTTCTGAAGTGTGCCGTGTCCCGCGCCTGCTCCTGTCCCCAGCGTCCCAGCCTTGGTCTCGATGGCTGCCCTGCTTCTCCCTGTCCCTCAGACTGTGTCCTCACATCCTTGTCTCTTCTTCCCTGCTTCTCTTCCTGTCCATCAGCGTCAGCAGCATGAACAGCTTCTTTCTTTGTGCATCCTGTTCTAACTTTATTATTTTTATTTCCATCTTTTTTTTCATGCATCTGTTGCTAAGCTGTGCGTTCCTCTCACCACGGCTTTGTGCCCTATTAACCTCACCAGCCTCAGTGTCCAGCACAGGGCTTGGGGTGCAACGGGCTCAATGAATAGATAGATGGACTTATAAATAACTCGCTGTTTCCATTCTTCAAGCCCCACCTCACTCTCTGTTGCCTCTTGCCGGATTTCTTCCAGACCAACGAGCTCACAATTCTTAGCATTTATTCAAAAAACATTTATTGAGCACCTAATATAGAATTTGGTACTATGCAAATTTGACTAGATTTCTGTCCTCAAGAAATTTTATGAATAGTGGAGAATATAGGTAGGTTAATCAACAATTAAGTAAGATAGATGCTGTTACAGAAAAACAGTCGCAGAATAATAAAGGCCGTTTTTAATAACCTTTGAAAATTTATTTTAGTGAAGGTTTTAGCACGTTGGTGCTAGAATAAAATTTTAATGGAGCCGAATATAAAACCCTGAATTTGCTATTCTGTTGCATCATAGATTAAGCGTATTTTTTCTAAATTAGGAAATAATGTGCTCATTATAGAAATTCAGAAAAACATAAAAGTATAAAGGAGAAATAGAATTATTAACCTACACACAGAGATAACTACTGCTAACCTTTTTGTGTATACTCTTCTAGCCTATTTATCATCTATCTACAAGTGTCTTTTTCTTTTTCCTGGAAAAACAGAACATAAAACTGGCATCCCAAAAGTTTAATTCTTTTTTCCTCTTTTATTATGAATACTTTATCATTAAATATTATGAAAAATATGATTATCATTGACTTATAATATGACTGTACCATGATTAAAATGAAAACTATTCATAATTGCTTTGGATTTAGACTTTTCAATTTTTCTTTATTATAATTAGCAGGAAAAACCTCTGTACAAAGTCATGTGTTATTTACTTCTTTTTTTTCCTTTTGGGGTATTCGTCATTTTCCTATTGATTTTTTAAGCCCCTTTACATATTAAGAGCATCCATCTTCTGACATAGGTACTAAACATATATTTCCTGCTTGCCTTTTGTCTTGTAATTTTGCTTAGTATCAGAACTTGAAAGCCAGGTCTTTGAGGATTTTCATTCCCATCTTAAAAATGAGGGAACTAAGACCAAAATATTTGAGTGATTCTCAAATGGCCCACAGGGTTGGAAGCAGAGTGTACCTGGAAACCAGGGCTATAGGGTCTCAATATTTCCTTCAGGGATGATCTAATGAATGTATATTACTGCTCTTGGCTTTCCAAGGCTGTCATTTGTGTTGGTTTGGCCTTCCTATATGGGGGGGCTGAGGTTGTTTCTTACACCTGTTCTCTATCTCATCTGCCCCCCCGCAACTTGCTTCCTCTGCTTCCTGTGCATTACTTAGCTCACTGCTAGGAGTTTGGTAGGTGTGTAACACATACTTTGTTGGTTAATACATTGGTTTTTAAGGAGTTACCAATAATATCTCATTTGATGCTCACAACAAATCTATGAAGAAGGCAAGGCTCACATCATCAGCCCTGTTTTGCAGAAGAGGAAATGGAGGATCAGGGAATTTAAGGGACTTGTTCAAGCTAGACCGCGGCAGTGTCAGAACTGCCATCAAGTTCCTTTGACTTCAGACTCTTAGTTCTGTCTGCTGTACTACGCTCTCTCTCCCTGCCCTACAATGCCTGCCTGGGACAAAATATTGGCTGTTGTTTTTGATGCTTGGATGGGTCACAGAGGGGGAGCCCCGAGGCCCTCTGCTCACCCCTTTTCATACAGGGAGCCAGGTTCGGGGAGCTGGGTCTTGACTCAGTTTCCGGACTGAAAAATCTGAAACCCATGTGAGGAGCCAATTTCATGAATGTTGACTCATCCATTTGAACTTGGCCTGAATTTTCTTTCTCTGTCCCACCATTT
Source organism: Suricata suricatta (assembly GCF_006229205.1). Lineage (NCBI taxonomy): Eukaryota > Metazoa > Chordata > Mammalia > Carnivora > Herpestidae > Suricata > Suricata suricatta. The sequence continues at coordinate 32,615,734 of NC_043700.1, read as the reverse complement.
TTGTTTTTTATTTTATCTTTGTTTTGACGTTTATTTACTTATTTTGAGAGGGAGTGTGAGCGAGCATGAGCAGGGGAGGAGCAGTGAGAGAGAATCCCAAGCAGGCTGTGCCCTGAGCCTGACTCGGGAAGCTGAAATCAGGAGTTGATTGCTTAACCGACTGAGCCACCCAAGCACTCCTTCCCCATATTTAAAATTGAGGTAAAATTCGCATACTGTGAGATCAATCTTTTAAAAATGCACAATTCTACAGCATTTCGTAATTCACAGTATTGTGTGATTACCACTTCTAATTTCCATCACTCCCAAATAAAACTGGTATGCATTAAACTGTCCCCCTGCCTCAGCCTCTGGCAATCACTCATCCCCTTTCTGTCTCTATGGATTTACCTCCTCTGGATTTTTCATATACATGAAATCACACAGTATATGACTGTGTTGGGCTTCTTTCACAATGTTTTCAAGGACTATCCATGTTGTAGCATGTGTCAGTATTTTATTCCTCTTTGTGCCTGAATAATATTCCATTGTATGGATATACCACAATTTATTCATCCATTTATCTGTTGATAGACATTTGGTGGTTGCAGCTCAGCCTGGGATTTGAAGTCAAGGGCCCCTAGAGCCAGAATCGCTCTGGTTGTCCTAAAAATCAACCTTATCTCGCTCCTATTCCAATCTCCATTTGAAAATACATTTCTCCAGACGAGAAGGAGGGACCCCTCTGGGCTGCTGAGTGGCGGAGCTGTGAGTGCAGGGAAGGGGCTCCCCTTTTGGGAATTCCTCGGTCCCTGGTGTGGATGGCTGTGACATGGTGCGGCTGTGGGCTCCATCTGGGTCCAGGGCCATCTTCTGAGCCCTGCGGGGCAGGACAGAGCCGCCCACTCTCCCTCGCTCCTCTGCCTCGTTAAGAGCTTCAATTAGCCCTTGAGCTAGAGATGCTTCATCAGCTGCCTGGATCCGCAGCAAAATTAAGCCATCACGTTTATGAACTGCCCAGCGAGTTCTAGGAGGAATTGCATATTTTACATTTAATAACTTGCCTCTCGTTTTTATTTATAATGTTAATAATGATGGGGGGGTGCTCTAGGAGAGCACAGGAAAGAGAGGGAGAGATCAAGACAGAGGGAGAGAGAGAGAAAGGGACTTTGACACAGAGATGGCAGGACATGTGGCTGAGAGATGGCTGCTCTTAGCTCTATTACCCTGCCCCTGCCCACCCTCCCAGCAGGTGTGAGGGGCATCCCCCCCGACCCCTGACCAGGCATCTGGGGCTTTTCCGGCCTTGCACGCTGTTCTATCTCCGGGGGCTGAATGGCCAGGAGCCTGAAGGAGTCCTGCATGTGTGCAGCAGCCTCTCTGGGCCTGCTGTCCTTGTCTCCATGCTCTGATGTCGCACGTAGGGTCCCAGTGCATTCGGTGGGCTTTAGGAGGGCCGTTTCACACAGTAGGCTCTGCCTCCTTCCTGCATCTCAGACCTGTCTCACTAGCATCTCCTATGGTCTGTCTGTGGGTGGAATGTGAAGGAAATAGTGGTTTCGTGCCCCAAGAAATGTTTTATAGGGTGCCTGGGTTGCTGGAAAGTCCCTTAGCATCTTTCCAAATGAGTGTTTTAGTGACTCCTTGTTCTGGAAGGTTCAGAGGGGCTGTGTGACCTTTCTGGGTGACCGGCTGGTGAGCTGCAGCCCAGGGGTGGGCGCATGTGAGAGGCAGAGTCTTCCCACTTTGGGGTGGGATGGTGGGGAAATTGGCCTCTTAGATCTGCCCAGCCTGGGCTCAGTTCCCAGCCCTGCCTCTGACTGTTTGTATGACCCCGGGCGAATTATTTTGCCTTTGTGAGTCTCAGGATGCTCCTCTGTACCACTGGGAAAAGCAGAATCTCCATCTCACAGGCTTGCTGGGCGATTTACTCAAGATCACATTTGTGAAAGATTTTGTAAACTCTAAGTTGCCATACATGACATAATTATTGATGGCTTCCTACCGAGAGGCCCCCTGTGGCACATGACATTGTTCAGTAGACTCTAGAGAAGGGGTTTGTAACTTTTGTTTTTGGAAAGCGCCAGTTAGTAATGACTTTAGGCTTGGCACACCTCACGGTCTCTGACGAAAAGACTCACCTGTGCAGGTGCAGGTGAAGGCAGCCATTGAAGTACGTAATCCAATGGGTGTGGCTCTGTTCTAATGAAACTTTATTTACAAACACAGGCTGTGGCCAGATTTGTCCTAAAGGTCATAACTTGTCAACTCCTGCTTCAAAGCAGCATGTTCCCAGGTACGAACACGGAGTTTAAGTACGGAGGTCTGTCTGGAAGGAAAGCCCCCCCCCCCCCCCCAAAGACACATCCATGGAACCAGTCTGATTGTTTCACAAGAGCATTTTCTTTTAACCTACAAAACTTCCCTAACAAGGATATAGTGTTAAAAGGTCAA
>NC_043700.1:32485281-32613201 GCF_006229205.1 Suricata suricatta | reverse complement strand
AGACTGTCCTACTTTCCTTCATAGCTGGCCTTTGCTGAAAGTTCCCGTTGCCATTGTCCTGGAGGATAAGGGGGCGTGGGGGTGGTGGACAAAGGGCAAGGAAGAAGAATCCAGAAAATGCTAGTGATGGGGCAGAAAGGCAGCCAATTGCTCTGAGCTTGGTGTCACCCAGACACCAGTCTCCACTTTACAAGGTAGATTATGATGGCCATCTTACAGGTGAAGTAGCAGAGATCCAGACAGGTTAGTTACTGCCCACAGGGGTGGGAAGGGGGGTGGGTGTCCAGATTCAGCACGGTTCCATCAGATTCCCAAGCTTGTCATTTTTCTGCCACACCTCGCTGCAAGGCAGATTTATTGGGTCTGCAAAGCTCATCAGAAATGCATCCACTGGCTCAGCGCTTACCCTCTTTCTGCAGGGCAAGCATGGGATGTGGAGCGGTAGACTGGGGAACGGTGTGCACCCAAAACCAGGAATCTGAGTCTGAGCTCTGCCCCCAAATTGCCTTTTGACCTTGGGCAAGTCAAAGATGCTTGCTGGGCCTCAATTTCCCCCTCTGTGCACTGAGGTGGTCTTGCCTGCACCTTGCAGCTCTGTGATTCTCAGAGCTTTCCTGCAAATAGCCTGTGGTGGCCAATCCATTCTGTTTCTCCCCGTCTGGCTGCTCGACAGAAGGGAGGGAGGGAGGAGGCAGCAGGAAAGCAAGGTCAATCAATTTCAGCCAAGACCAAAGCCTAAGAGATGGGGCGTGGCGTGCTGAAAGATGATGGCTGGCAAAAATCATTAGAAGCATCTTTCAACAATCTATATGCCGTTATCGATCTTGTTATAGATCATCTTCCATTCCTCCCCTACCTTTCTTTTTTTTTTTCCCCAAGATCTTCTGGATCAATACAGCAAGTGCATTGAGACTGTAGCAACACATTTAAAACCTTATAAAAGGTTATTTAGTTGCTAACAGTGCAGTGGTTTCTGCAAAGCCTGCCAAAAGGTTACAGCTTTTTGGGGATCATAAATTACAGACGACAGGAAAAAAGTAAGTGCGGTTTTCTTTATTGTCTCGATGATGGATGGACTCCTGAACAGGGCCGAAAATACATCATATCACCTTTAATGGGTGTGCATTTCTGCAGCCATAACTCACAATTTTAAAATAGAAAATGGTGAAATATGGCGTTGTATATTCCACTTGTGACATATTTATGAGTCCTTGCCTTCTTATAAATACAGTGATTGCTATTTCAAAGCACCATGTCAGGTATGAGCTGAGCACAAACAGCTGGCGCGGCTGAAAAATTATAGCCAGAGTGGACGTTTTCAAAAACTCTCTCTCGCAGCAGTAAATTTACAGTGTTTGCACTAACTGTTATTAAAACCAAATCCATATCTTGGCAACAGGAATCCATTGCTCAGTAACAGCTGGAGTGACAGTGTGCCCTGACAGCTGGGGTGAGCTCTGAACTTGGCCACGGTGCGCACACGGAGGAGGGAAGGTCGTGGGCCTCAGAGGGAGACCAGGGGGCTCCGGGTCTCCCAGGTCTGGAGCCCAGGCTGGGGCCCCTCCGGGTCTGCCTCTGTCTCCTGTCTGACCGCCGCATGCAGGCCTGCTGCTTCCAGCTCTTCTCCTGGCCTGGCCAAGAGAGTGTCTCCTGACAGTTTTCTGTCTAGGTCTTTGGGCTACTCATCCCCACTCGCACCCTGCTCCCTCTCTCCACACGGTGACTCATGCTGGTGTCTGGAGAGGAAAGCAGCTGGACGGAAAAGAGGACATACTCGGTGCACAGTCCACAGAAGAAAGATGGAAGGCAAGATCCAGCGGGCTGGACTGTGCTGGGGATGTGGGGGTGCAATTGGGCTGTGGGTAAAAATCCCCCCAAGACATAGCATATAAAAGTCCAGATGGTCTATGCAATAATAACAATTTTCAATTCAAGCAAAATGTATCTGGCCCCTGTTATGAGCTGGGCATAATTTTAAGGGCTGGAAATATAAAAAGGAGACATTTTCATTCTCAAGGAGCTTACAGTCTACAGACCGCCTGAAACTCAGCTACAAAGACTATACCTTGCATAGTTTTGGATTTTATGCTTCCTCAATTCTTTTCTTCTTTGATAGTTGATTTGGCTGCTTCAACGGCTAAAGACCATGTACACCTACATGGACTCAAACTCCAGATATTATGTTAAATGAAAGGAGACAGACCTAAAAGAACACATTGTGTAGGATTCAACTTATATGAAGTTTAAAAATAAGCAAAGCTGGGGTACCTGGGTGGCTCAGTCAGTTAAGCATCTGACTTTGGCTCAGGTCACGATCTCACGCTCCGTGAGTTCGAGCCCTGCATGGGGCAGAGTCGGGCTTCAGATCCTCTGTCCCCCTCTTTCTGCCCCTCCCCATGTGCACTCTCTTAGAAATCAATAAACATTAAAAAAAACCCAAAGAAGCAAAACTGACCTATGGGGAAAGAATAGTGCTTACCTTTGTTGGAGTGGGGGGAAGGCGGGAAGACAGTGGGAAGGCACTGCATGGAGATTACGTGGCGTATGCAAAAGTAAAATCCATCACCGTAAGTTTAAGGTTAGTGCACTATACAAACTTCACATTTGTAATAGCTCAGTATCTCCCCCTGACCCCTGCTCACAGTTGCACACAATCAGGCATTGCTTTAGAGCCTTGCTTCATAGGTCGGGAGACTGAGGCAGAAGCTTGTCCAAGGGCACACAGTTGGTTCAGAGGAAACTTCAGTTCCACTGTCAAACCAGCATCTTTGATTTCAATGACGTTCTCATGTTACAGGCAAACTTCCCAGATCGGGCTTCCTCTCCAGAGTGGTTCTCAGCCTCTTCTCTCCTCTCCCCGTCTTGCCAACACACCATCACGGGGAACCTGGATGTACGGAGCCCAGAGGTTCTGCTCTGTGCACCGTGGGGGCGAGTAGGGCACCTGCTTCTCCTGGCCTCCACAGTGGCCTTTAGTCTCTGCTGTGAACTTGAGGTCTCCAGAGAATGAGGTCTGAAAATCAATGGTCCAGTGGTTTCCAGCTCTGGCTTTGGCAGTCTATTGGGAACATTCACATTAATATGAAGGAGTGAGTGTAAAATTCACACAAAGATTTGGAACAAATTTTATGTGCTTATTCATTCATTCTTTCTTTTCCCATTTGCTGAGATCCTTCTATTTGCTGGAAGGACTTATTTGCTTCAACTGTGTGGGAGGCTGGGGCTTGAAGCTACAATGTGGCTCCTGTTTTCAGATTAGTGGGGTGGGTGCTCTGTCCGTGCTGGCAGCAAGGACGGACAAATTCTTCTGGCAGATGTCAGAGATGGACCTCATGGATGGGGTGATGATGACACTGGATCTTGAAGGTCAAGTAAAAATTCACAAGAGATGGTACTGAGGGGAAGGGAACAGGAGAAACACAGTCCAGAGTGCTTGGGGCATGGTTTGTGAGGGAAGGTACCTTGAAAAAGTAGGGTGAGGTCATCTTTTGGGAGATGCCATCACCCTAAGGATTAGGCTCTATTCTATCAATGAAAGAGTCCTAGAAAGTTTTGCATGGGCCGGATGTAGTTGGATCTGTGTTGGGTCAGTTGCCTCTGTAGCACGTGGGAGCGAGGGACAGTGGTGACGGGCAAATGGCTGCCCTTTGAGGACTTTCTAACTGGGAGGCACATTGAGTGGTGGTGATCTCAGAGGAGGCTGTGAGGCCTAAGATGGTGCCCACAATGAAAAAATAAGTAACAGCCACTATTCAAAAAGGTTGGGAACTCTTGAGAGGTCCAATGTAATGTTCATGCTCATACTTTTTTTTTTTCAGGGATGGGGTGCATGTTTATTTGATGTGTGTAAGAAAATCCAACAGTGTAGACTAGAATAAGTTTGAGATGCGCTGAAGGCCAACTTCGGCCTTGGTATTTGGCGCTAATCTGATATTTGGCTTCAGCTTTGGGCTTGGCCTCTGGAAGCCCAGAGAGTTGATGCCAACTTCAATGTCATTTTGGGCATCCCTGAACCTGTGTATGATCCAGAGTGGTGGGATTACATCAAATCTGATCACAGCAGCAGTGGTGATCTGAACAGGCATGGCATTCACATTTATTAATAGCTAAACATTCGTTTTTGAAAGAGAGGCAAGCCCTCTAGATGTAACTTGGAGCAGGAATCCCTTTTGTGGTTTATATGTTGAAAACGTTATCAATCAGGTGAAGTACAAATATGCATTTATTATTGTAAGAGCAACGTGCTATGGAAACCAGGAGAATGAAAGTCGTTAATTCCATGTGCACATTTATGGACTTTGGAATTGTTAAATAAATAGGGAAATAAATGACAATATGAATGCTGGCTAGACAATTTTGGAAAAAAGATGTCTCTACATCCTTTTTGGGAACCAATAATTTTATGAAAACCGGAAAAATAAAAAGACCAATAAATGTAGATTCGTGCTATGACCTGAATGTTTGCATCCCCCATGTTGAGACCCTGAGCCTCGATGTGATGATATTTAGAGGTTAGGTTTTGGGGGGGTACCTAGGGTCATGAGGGGGGCCCCATACTGGGATGATTGCTCATGTAAGAGACCAGAGTCCCAGCTCTCTCTTCCTGCTGAGTGAGGGCACAGCAACAAGGCGCTGTCTCCAAGCCAGGAAGAGGACCTTGAATTTGCTGGCATCTTGCTCTTGAACTTTCAGTTTCCAGAACACAAGAAAGAAACATTTGTTGTTTAAGTCTCTGGTAATTTGTGAGAGGAGTTGATGAAGATAATTAGATTGTCATTAAGTCTTGTTTTTTAGAATTATTTGTTGTAATAACATTCATGACATTAAACAAAACAACCTTTCAGAACAGTTTTTAAGTTTGAAATGTTTACTTCTATTTAGGCCACGAGTCTTTCAAGAAAAAGCCTCATCTGAGAAGGCTTCACATCTCGTGAGGATGAACCAGACAGGATGCCAACTTTACCACCTTAGCATTTCAAAAAGGTGCAAAGGCTCCCGAATCACATTCAGCATTTATGATCAATGATCCTTGACCCAGATGTAACAGAATTCGAGAGCAAGAAAGAAAAAAAAAAAGAAAAATCAGACATCCCTTCAGAGTACGCTGCTTCTCCCCTACCTTGGTTGGAAGTGACCGTCTCCTCAGTGACACGAATGGGCAGTGATGGCGCGGTGGGTCCAGAAGAAGGGTTTCTGCGTGCAATGGCAGCCCTAGAAATTTCACTCTGGTTTTAATCAAAACTACAATAAAGTTTTTTGTTTTGTTTTGTTTTTAAATTAAGTAGGGTCCATGCCCAGCATGGAGCCCAATGTGGTGCTCAAACTCATGACCCAGAGATCAAGACCTGAGCTGAGATCAAGAGTCAGGAGCTTAACTGTCTGAGCTATCCGGGAGCCCCAAAATTGTGATAAAGTATTAATATAAAATTATGTATAGGGTTTGGCCTCCTTTTTGACTGAATTTTAACCCTTGACCTCTCGGCATTCTGGTGGAATGTATCTCTAAACATAATGCACCTCTACTGGCTGGCTCAGTCGATGGAGAGTGTGACATTTGATCTTGGGGTTGTGAGTTTGAGCCTCACATTAGGCATAGACACAGCTTAAAAATAAAATCTTAAAAAATTAAATATAATGCATTTCTAGATATAAATTGAAAATCTTTTCTTCCCCAACCCTTAGTCTCTTTCTCGTAGGTAACCAGTGAATCTAGCGTATTTTCTTTCAGACCTGTGACATGCAGTTATAAAACCTTTTTGGGTTTTTTTTTGCCACAATGGGAATGTACCATAGTTACTACTGTCCAATAATTGGCTATTTACCACTTAGTAATTTATTCCAAACATCTTTCCACAAGACTGCATGTAGCTCTATTTCATGTTTTGTAATGACTGCCTATATTCTAATAAATGAATGTGGCATTATTTATTTAGCCAGTCTCCAGTTAAAGAACATTTAGGCTAGTCCCAATTTGTATCCATTGTAAGGAATATAGCAATAAACATTTTTGTACAGTATTCTGTAAGTGTGAATTATTTCCTTTATATACATACTGTATATGTGTGTATATATGTATCCATGTATATAATTTTTGGTCTGTCTTGCCATATTGTCTTTTAGAAATATTGTATCAATTAATATTTCCGCCCACAGTGTTTATGTAGAAGATGCCGGTCTCCCTCTCCAACACGGAGCATCATCTGTCTTTTGAATCTCTGCCAGCATGTTATGTGAAAAATGGTCTCTTGATATTTTAATATGCATCTTTTATTATTAGCGAGCCTGACCATCTTTCTGTATGTTTCTGCATTGATTACTTTTAATCACGGAGGAAATGATGTCATCCTAAGTGAAGGAGAAAACACCAAGCTAAGGGCATGATAGTCTGGCTTTAGAGGCTTCTCCGTAGATAAACATGTGATGTTTACTTTGTCCTGCTCCTCACAGCAGGCAGACCACTCTTGGTTCCTAACTTCAGTGAATCCTCACAGTCTCCCTGTGAAGGATTTATGGTTCTATGAATGTTTTCAGGCGTGAAAAGATGGAGGTCTGACTAGGTCAACTGACTGGCTGAAGACGTTCTGGGTAAAAAAGTAGATCTGGGGTTTGATAGATCTTCTAAATTTCAATCAGTCTTCATTTCACTTGACCCCACTGTGTCTGCTACTGAAAAATTCCAATCTAGATTCTTGGGCTAACAGCATTTTATTTATTTTTTTATTTTAAGGAGGCTTCCCATGCAGCACGGAGAGCCTAACATGGGGCTTGAACTCACAACCCTGAGCTGAGATCAAGGGTTGGATACTTAACTGACTGGGCCACCCAGGTGCTTGCGACAGTTCTTAAATAGTAAACATCATTATACTTATTGAGAGCAGCCTGTAAACACATAATCCACATCATCTCACTGAACCCTCGTAACAAGTATATACAGGAAGAGCAGGGTATTACCCACACGTACAGACGTGATGTGACTGCGGCCACACGGGCAGTGCTTAACCTCCAGGACTCCCCAGAGCCCACGCTGATGACGTTATGCCACACAGCTTCTCGTGCCGACTGAGAAACTGCCTTTCCATGGATGCTGGTGAGTCCCCCAAACAGCAAGGCGCCGTGTGAGACTGTGATTCTTATTCAAGGGAGATAAGACAAATCAGGCTGAGAGTTAGGGCTGAGGGGTGGGAGGCGTCCACAGTCTGGGCAGGACAATTCTTAGTGCAGGACTGCCCCCTGTGCTGCTGGAGGCTTGGTGTCCCTGGTTCTCACTGTCTGAATTCTGGGAGCATCCCCCGGGTGCTCTGACAACCTGACTCCGCTCCCTGAATTTCCAAATAGCCCATGAGGGAGTGGTGCTACCCTGACTGAGAGCACTGGGTGAGGGGACCCGTGCCTGATGCTGGTACGCATTTATATTGGCTCACGGGACGGTGTTGTGTCTGGGGTGACTGCAATGTTTAGGCCAAGCCCCTGGCACAGGGCTGGCGTTTGAAGAATGTGCTGCCCAGGTAATGTGACATTTCTGGGCCTTCCTTTGCAGCTGATCCTCGGTGACCCCGGGAGCTCGTGATGCAGCCTCTGTCTGCAGACAGTCAATAAATGTCAATACTTGTTCTTGACAGATGTCTGGGTGTCTGCCGTTGCGTGCTGGGCTCTAGCCCACAGCAACTACTTTTCCAGGCCCTGATTTTTCTTCCTTTCGATCGCCGAGGCAGTGGCAGGCGGGGGAATCAGCAGCCCAGCGTTGTCTTGCTATCGGGAAGACTTTCAAAGGGTTGGAACCCAAGCTCTGCAGTGGGCCCTTGGAAAGCCGGCCTGGCCCCGTTCTGGCCATGAGAACAGGCCCACTAGTTCGAAGCCCCTTGTGCCAAGCCCGGGGCCGGCCCAGCGGTGCTGTGTGAGTTCATGCTACATCCAGGAAGAGCTGGGGCCTCTGGGGCACAATCAGCGGAGCCTCAGGAAACTCGGGGAGGAAAAGGCAATGAGTGGCTACTTGGGGTTTGGCTCCCGGCCTGAACTGCCTCCAGCCGGCGGGCCGGCCATGCCCACCAAACTGGCTCTGTGGGCACACTTAAAAGTCGTGATGGCAGCATGGAAACAGCAGCCGCTGCAGCCATACTGGAAACATGGCTTGTCTCTGATCTGCCCAGTGGAGAGAGTTTGTTATACGGCAATTGGAACATGTGAGCCACGAGAGGTACTTCTGAAAACAGGATGTTCTTTATGGCAGCTGGATTGGTAACACAGGGGAGAGTGTTCTTCTCAGTCTTCCTTCCTCATCTCTGTAAACAGCAGTCTCTTTGACCTTGGTTGTTGTTTAGGGATAGACTGGGAACAAGAGAGCTCACTGTTACGACACCATTGGTTTTTGCGTTGATCCACACACCTCGTGTTATAAATGCTGTGTAGGCCTCCCGCTTCCCAGGACAGGCTCCCGCCCCGGGAGTGTGGACCACAGGGGAGGGGAGGGACCTCTTAATGGGCTCCTGGTGGTTTTGGTTTCACTGCTGGGAGAAATCTGGGTGGAGAACGTTCTGGTAAGGTGCTTCTCAGTGGGCTCGTCCTTGGGAAGCTCTGAGGTGCTCTGGGCAGAAGTGGGGGATTCGTGGGGCCTTCCCATCCCTTTCCTGTGAGTGGTGTGTGCTGGCTGCCCATCTTCAGGGTGTGCCTGTGGCTTCGCAGGAGTCAGCTCACGAGCATGGTAGGCTATTTGCTCATTGCAGATCTTGGTGCTCTGGGGGCAGCATTTGCATCTATGGAGAGAACTAAAAAGGATGGCAAGATTGTGTCCTAATCCTGATTCCACTTGCTTTCCATTAACTTTGTATTGTTCTTTTTTTAAAAAAATTTTTTAAATGTTTTATTTATTTTTGAGAGAGAGAGAGACAGCATGAGCAGGGGAGGATCAGAGAGAGAAGGAGACACAGAATCTGAAGACAGGCTCCAGGCTCTGAGCTGTCAGTACAGAGCCTGAGGCGGGGCTCGAAACCATGAACCGTGAGATCATGACCTGAACTGTAGCTGGACGCTCAACCAACTGAGCCACACAGGCGCTCCAACTTCATATTGTTCTTAATGCCAACCTGGGCACAACCAAACTGGATAAGCCTCCTGACGTGGTTAAACTTTACTGCCTTAAGTGCCTGGGTGGCTCCGTCGGTTGAGCGTCCGACTTTAGCTCAGGTCATAATCTTGAAGTTCGTAAGTTCAAACCCCACATCAGGCTTGCTGCTGTTGGCATGGAGCCTGCTTTGGATCTTCTGTCTCCCCCTCTCTTTGCTCTCTCTCAAAGATAAATAAACATTAAAAAAAAGCCCACCAAAAAACCAAACCATACTGGCTCGGAGGGCTGACTGAAAAACACTCTATACAACGCAGCATATTATGGATACATGGGCATCTCTGTAAAAATCCATAGAGGTTCAGGATGGAGGCAGCCAGACTGGGGCTCCCATGTTCCTTAGCTGGCTTTCTTGGGATCCTGTTGATTTCTGGATCCAAGGCTTCTTGAGAAATAGTGAGGGCAAGTTTCAGGTGTTGCCACAGAGCAGGGTGTAGTTTATAGCATGGATGGTGGGGTGGAAAGGGCTTGGAGTTTGGACTCCACCAACGTGAGACCAGTAACAGGAGGCCGCCACTTAGTCACTCTGCAAATGGCCCGAGTTTTAATTTCTTTGTCTCTAAAAGGGGGATAAGAATACCTGAAACGATTGTCTGGAGAATCCAGAGAGACATTTGAAAAGACCTTGGAACCTGTAAAAACGCTTTCCCAGTGTTGTCTTCATTATTCTCTGCTCTTAGAAGATGAACGTTACAAGTTTCTTTCAGCAGTGAATTCTGTGATGTTAAACTCTTCCTGGGACAAAGCTCTCCATTCTTTTTTCCCACAAGACACCACAAACTCCAGAGGGGCATGGGGCCCAGGTGCACCCTTGTGAGCTGACACTTTGTCCTGTTTTGATTCAGTGCAATTTTACATTCGCGCTCACTCTGTCTTCCCACAATTTTGTTTTAAGTTGAACCAAATAGGTCCTTAAAACAGCAGTGGCTCTGGGAAGAGCAATACGGTGGTGTTCTAGCCAAAGCCGCAGTATCAGACATGAGGTCAGCAGCCCAGCAGCTGCCTGGCGAGGCCGCTGGAAGGGGGGCCACCTGGGTTTGGTGCCTTCTTGATGAGGTGTTTCTGCCGGAGTGACTTACATACGCAAGGCAAAAGAATTGAGTGTTGAGTTTGGCTAATGCCCACTAGAGAGCTGTCATTACATCAAGGTTAGTTCATGACTCAAAAGATGTCTTGAATATCAATTGTTTCTTCTTTCTGTGAGGTGTAAGCATATTTTATCAATCTTGCCAGGAAATGGGGTAGAGTTGAAGCTTTGATCTATAGATGGAAGCATCAGAGCATACTAGAAAGAATACTGACCTTGGCATCTTAAAACCTAGGTGGACTTGGCACAACACTAACTACCTGTGTGACTTTGTGGAAATCACTTAACCTCTCTGGTCTATAGGACACACATATATATAGAATATAATGTTTGGGGATAGTTATGTGTATCGCCAGGTACAGGAATCACCTTTATAAGCAATGAATATTAAAAAAAATGGATGTGTAACATACGTTCAGAAGACTGTCCACATCGAAAGAATAGAGCTTGGCGAATTATCCCGGAGTGAACCCACTCGTGTAACCACCACCCAGATGAGATGAAGAACTGAAATATCACCAGAACCCCGGAATCCTCTCTTCGCCCCCCACCGCCACCCCCCAGCCTCCTCCTCCAAAACGACCACGAGCCCACCTCCTAACACTGTACGTTAGTTTTGCCTGTGTTTGTACTTTACACAATGAAATCAGACAATCTGTACTTGTTTTTGGTGTCTGGCTTATTTTGTTTGTGAGATTTATCCTTGTCGCCTCAGGTAGCAGTAGTTTATTTATTTGTATTGCTACATACATCATGGTGTGATTATAGACCAGTGTATCCATCCTTCTGTCGATGGAGATTTGGGTGGTTTCTCATTTTTGGCACTTTCACCTGGTGTTATGCTGCCGATGTTTCTGTTTGGCATATACCTAAGAGTGGACCTGCCAAGTCCTATAGAAAGTATATGGCTCGCTTTAGGGGCGCCTGGGTGGCTCAGTCGGTTAAGCAGCACCCACTCTTGATTTCCTCTCAGGACATGACTTCACTCGTGGGTCTAGGCTCTGCCTCCGGCTCGGCGTTGATAGCGCAGAGCCTGCTTGGGATTCTCTCTCTCCTTCTCTCTCTGCCTTTCCCCGACTTGCATGCTCTCTCAAAATAAATCAGTCAAGGTTAAAAAAAATAAACATTAAAAAAAAGAAAGTATATGGCTCCACTTTAATGATCTCGTCACGCAGGTTTACACAAAGGGCGTGTTAATTTCCACTCCCACCTAGACGTGAGTCCGAGTCTCCGGCTCCCCTGCCCCTTCGTCGCCATTCTGATGAAGCACGCGCTGTTCCCGTGTGCTTTTCCCTTCGTGTTTCCCCGGTGGCCTCTGTGGTTAAGCCCATTTTCGCATATTCAGAAGCCATTTGAAAGTCCTCTTTCATGAAGTGCCTGTTTAAGTCTTTGGGCCATTTTCAATTGCCTTTAAAGAAATTTGTAAGAGTTCTCATTCTATCTTAATTGCAATATATTGTTGGGTGTATTTATTGCACATGCCTTTTCCTATTCTGTGGCTTGCCTTTTCACCCTCTTAGTATCATATTATCCTGAACACAAGTTTCTAATTTTAACAGTTTAACATGTCAACATTTTCTCTTATTGTTAGTGCCTTTTTTTTCCTGTTGGACTTATGAAATCTTTGGGGTGTGAGCCGAACAGCCTGGGGAAGACTCGATGTAGCAGCCTGCCTGCCAGGACCCTGTCAGTTCAATCCCAAGATGCTCATGGAGCATCCCTGAGTTTGTGCTAAAACAGGTTCTGGCCGATTTGAAGAACCTGCTGGTGGATCAAGGCTCCTAACTGAAATCGGGGGCTCAGTTAAGGGTCCCAAGGGCTTATGATTTCCAGGGACCATGCTATTTGTTCACCTGATTATGGGAAGAGATAGCATTAGTTGGCACTTTCCTGAAGACTGTGTTTCTGTGGAAAAAAAATAGCTGGCTTGGTTTGTAGTCCTTGGTCTGGGAACTAGACACAGAAGTTTCTTGTTGGCCCAGACTCCCTTGTTGGGAAATCTACTGTCCTCCCTAGGCCTTGCTGAGTAAGCGGGGCCCGTGTGACCCTCCTTCCCTTGTCACAGCCGATTGGACCAGATGTTGACACGGGAGCCTGACTGTGGGCTGGGCAGAGAATCATCAGTGGCTTATGTGAATCGGGACACATGTTCTTCCAACCCAGTAAGAGTCTCTCTTTGGGGAATTTGAACCAGGCATTCAGAAGGATGCTGTGGGCTGATGCTGGGCGGTTGTGCTAAAAGGCCGTGTAGAGATAAGACAGGGGGGCCATTCTGGGACTACGTACTTGCTGGGTGTATAAGGGACTGGGACTCAATAGAAGCCAGTCAGGAGGGAGAGGGGGAGGGAGTGGGGGCCCAGGAAGAGCAGAGAAATCCTGTGCAAGTAAAGAGAACGAGAGAGCAAATCCCTGGTCTCTGTCCTTCTTGAGGCCTGATTCAACGCTTCCTGGCTTCCCTCAGGGCCTCTGTGTACCCTTGCAATAACCCTAACCTTTTATTTGAGCTCGTTTGAGTGGTTTCTGATCCTTGCAATCAAACGAGTTTGGACTAAGATAGTCCAGATCAAAGGTAAGACAAAAAAGAAAAGAAAAGATTTATGGGCTGTATTTCATTCAATAAACTTTATAGAATTCTAGTAAAAATGGATTCCTCTACAATTTAGATTGCCTATCTCATTGACTAGAATTATGTCTGGGAGAATAACAGCGCTGCTCTTTAGCCATTAAAATGTTAATTCTGGGTATGTGGGCAACGAAGTGGCAACAGCGTGGAGGCGGCTTCCTGATCTCCATCCTCTAATTATCGCAGGGCCCTAACCTGCAGCCGGGAGGGGAGGGGGCCGCGGCCCCAGGCTGCAGATTCCGCACCTCAGGTGCGGGCAGTGTATGTATTTCACACTTGAGAGGTTGTTGGGGTTTAACAGTGGTTACGACCTAAGCGGGCAAGAGTGGAATGGTTAAATAAATTAGTGGTCTCCAAATGAGGGACTATGGAGTCATTAAAGATGATGTCATTAAAGAAGCTTTTAATGATATGGGAAATTAATTGTATAATAATATGTAACATTAACTGGAAAACAGATGTAAAATGTTCCATGTAGGTGTATCTCAACTATGTTTTTTTTTAAAGTTTATTTATTTATTTTGAGAGAGAGAGGGACAGAGTGGGTGAGGGGCAGAGAGAGAGAGAGAGAGAATCCCAAGCAGGCTCTGTGCTGTCAGTGTAGAGCCCCATGCAGGGCTTGAACTCACAAACTGCGAGATCATGACCTGAGCTGAAGTCAAGAGTTGGACACTTACCTGGCTGAACCACCCAGGTGCCCTGATCTCAAGTATGCTAAAATAAACAAGTGAAAACTATTAACAATAGTCACACACACACACACACACACACACACACACACACATGCATACTAGTTACACATATATTTGTTTTCTGGTATTTTCTATGATTACTTTTATAATCCAGCAAAGAAGTTTACAATTAAAATACAAATGATTAAGCTCTTTCCTCAGATTCTCAAAGTGTGATCTGAATTTGTTCTGGAATTTCCCTCCCACATCTATTTTTGGTTTTCAATTCCCAACCCGTTGCCCTGCAAATATGAGGGTATTTGAAACCTTTGCAATCAAGGGCTTCCCTCCCCAGTTAGCCCTCGGCTGCAGCCGCCCAACAGACCTTTGGCAGAGCCCTCCTACTGTCTTCAGGATGTGTGAAGACCAGAATGCCTGTTTCTTCAGGGTGTGGGATAGGATGACACTCCAGGTTTGCAGTTATAGGGCCAAGTTGGGATCTGGTTTATAAAAACGTGGGGGAAGCGAGTGGCACCAGACTTTATAAGTGCTTTGAGATCTCCAGGAGGAAACTTGCCTCTAGCAACCCTAGCCGGGGAGGCCATTTCTGAGGACCCTGTCCTGGAAGGGCCTGTCAGTGGGACTTGGGGCAGGGGAGGGCCAATAGGGACAGAGGCAGCCACAGCTGGCAGGGACTTTAGGAACCACCGAGGTAAGCACCTCTGCTTTACAGATAATGTCAATTACTACTTGGTTCCAGTACCTCCTGCATGCTAGGTGTGCACGCAGTTGAGATGTACTAGGTGGTGCGCACCTGAAATTGTCTATACCTTTTGTGACAGCCCGTTGAAGCAGATTTTATCATCTTCATGTTGCTAACCCCCAAACCAAGTGTGGAGACCAGCTTAGGGGGGTGAAAGTGATGTTCAAGGGTAACTGATGACACGTCCAGGACTCCAAACCACCCCTCTTCTGTATGTTATTTTTGACTCTGATGATAATAATCACGTAACAGTTGTGTATTGGCTCTTTCCTATGTGCCAGGCCCTGTGTGGAATGCTTTTCCCACTTTATCTCTTTCTTTTTAAGAATGTTTTATTTATTTATTTTGAGAGAGAGAGAGAGTGTGAGCAAGGGAGGGGCAGACAAAGAGGGAGAGAGAATCCCAAGCAGGCTCCGTGCTGACAGCACAGAGCCCGAAGAGGGGCTCCAAACTCACGAACCTTGAGATCACAACCTGAGCTGAAATCAGGAGTCAGAGGCTCAGCCGACTTAGCCACTAGTGCTCACAGCAGCTCATTGAAATAGATTCTATTAATATTTCTGTTTCACACTGAAAACCAGGTTTACAGGAACTTGCTGATGGTCACAAAGGGAGTGATAGAGACAGCCTTGGAACCCAGGTTGGTCTGAGGCCAGGTCAGAATTCTTACTATGACTTCAATGACTTACTCTGGGCCGGGGCCAGAATAGGGTGTCCAAGGCAGGGCCTTGAAGCCCAGTATTCCACCCAAACACCAAGTACAGGGTCATAACTCCAGCATGACCCTAGAGTCCATAAATGATCATTACAGTCCTGCCAATCAATGAGTGCATCAATCACTGCATGCATGCACGCTCCCACCCATCCATCCATCTCTGCACCCATCCATCCATCCCTCCATCCCTGCACCCATCCATCCATCCATCCATCCATCCATCCATCCATCCATTCTGCACCCATCCATCCATCCCCATATCTAGTCTGGAGCAGGGAAATGGGAGCCTTGGTGATATTGAGGACCTCTCTCAGCTCAGTGATTTTAAAACTTTGCTGAGCTTTTGCCTTAAGTTCATTCAGTTCTTTGCTAAAAGCTGTGGAGCAAGGGATGGAGGCAGCCTATGCCTTTGGCTTGCCCTCATGGAATTTTGGGACAGAGTTAGCAAGATGTAATGTGTGGCTGCCACACATAAAACATTTATACAATAATGAAGTGGACAGTGTAGCAAGAGTTTAAATTCTGAAATCAGCATGGGTAGAGCAGTTGGAAAAGAATTCTCTCTGTGTGTATGTGTGAGCGAGTGTGAGTGAGTGTGTGTGTGAGCGAGTGTGAGTGTGCCTATGTGAGTGAGCCTGGGAGAAGGAGTGTGCATGTGTGAGTGTCTGGGTGTGTGTGACAGTAAGTGACTAAGCATAAGGAGTCCTGTGCTAGAGGAGAAGAGCATGAGGAGCTCCCAAGTGTCCTGGTAAAAGAGAGGAAGAGGAAGTACAGGAATGGAGAAGGAGAGGGAGGGGTAGAGAGAGAGAGAGAGAGAGAGAGAGAGAGAGAGAGAGAGGTTGAGAGAATGGTACCTGGGGAACCCAAAGCTTATAGAGGCAGAGGAGCTGAGAAATGGCTCAGATTATGGCCGAGATAAAAGGTGAGGGTCCTCACTATGGAGGTGACGGGGAAAAGGTGACAAGGAAAAGAACAGAGTGTGCACAGGTGTGGAGGGCATTTGCATCTCTGGACTCCTCTGACATAGTGCCCAAGGATGCTGGCGCCCGGTTTCCAGCAGGGATCTAGACTTCTAGGTCTGAGGGCTAAGTGCCTTCATCAGACAAGTCTAGATCCCAGACCTTGCTCAGCAGGTGAGGTTTGAGGGAACCCCGACCAAAGCGACGAGACCACTGTTGGAATGGTGCCATGGTGAGGCCCGTTAGCCTCCCATCAGCCATAGGAGGGACCATGGTCTCTGGACCAAAAACAAGGGCTCCTTCCTCTGACAGGACTTTCTGATTTACTCTAGACATACAAATAAATTACATATAGCTGTATATTTCATTAATTGTCTTCATCAGAAAAGAATAAAATTAACACAACTGAAAGAATTTCAGTTCGAATGGTCATGGAACCAAGGAAGTATTTCCTGGGGCCTTTGTGGCAGATTTTTTCTGAAGCCTGAGGGTCTCTGAGAAGGAACTGGGAGGTCTCACTCACTAGTGCCCACCAAAAAGCCCTACTCATGACCCAGATCCAATGGAACCTCTGGGATCAACTGAATTAAACTTCAGACCACTAGAGAGGTGGCCTGACCTCCCAGCCAAGGATTCCTTAACTTCAGAAGGCTGGTCCTGCACATTTCGGAAAGGTTGGGATGGACACAGCCACAAAGTTAACATTGTTCTTCCCTGCAGTGCATGGGGGCTCGAGTCGTCCGTCCTTGGGCCAGGAAACTGGATCTCCTGATTTCTTTGCTTCCTGTCCCACCCACTCGCTGGACCTGAGTCCATAACATCTGCAATCATTTGCAAAATCCGAGTCCCCAGGCCTGATGTCGGCCCGGTGTTCTTTCCTGCACACATGCAAAGACCTTTGAGTCGGCAGCTCTGTTTTATAAGGTTGCTACTTCCTGCCCTTGCTTTATTACATCTGTTCTTTGGGGCATGGTGTTATAAATTGGGTATGTGATGATGTGTAATCACTAACTGAAAAGCCAATACATTTTCACAGTACCGGCAGCAAGACAAATAAAAGGCAAAATGAAAGGCTTGTGCTCTTTTGACAAAGGAAAAAGCACACAACACACATATTAAAGGAAAAAAAAACCAGATTGCAAATTGAAAATGTTGTCATCTTAGGGGAGTTGTTTTCTTGGGGGCAATCTGGCTTGTGTTTGCCTCCCGGGAGTAGGGCGCCTGGTGGCTGGGAGGCAGGAGGGTGGAAGATAATGTTTTATTCCTCTTGGGAATAACATTACTATTAGACTTCGTAAACCTCAGGCTATTGCCCCAGGCGCTTATAAGATAGGACTCGGCAGCCTTTCGTTGGGAGCAACTGGTCTGGGGTCAGAGGACAAGGGACAGAAGGAGACAGTGCAGAGAGAAGCGTACATGTTTGTATTCTATCGGTGTGCATAGTAGAGTGATTTTCCCTTAGTAGAGGCTCAGGAAACCGTCCTGCTCGGTTCTGATACATATTGGACACTGTGATCCGTACAGCGAAGGCTTACTGTGTCTGTCCTGATTCAGTGCTTGCACGCAGTAGGGCTCGCATAGGCGGAGCTTGAGAGCTTTGAGAAAAGGAGTCCTCCTGCCCGTTTGTATTCAGTAAATATGAATATTCATTCATATTCAACTCCATGACCCTGCAGAAATATAGTCTGAAGGGCCATGGAGTTCTGTTTCACTTTGCTTTTTTCTTCCTCAAAGCCCCGAGGAAAATACAATAGAAATAGAGCTTGGGGGATAGTTTTTTTTTTTTAAATTGATTAAAGCAAAAGATAATAGGAATAATATATATTGTCAGTCTGTGAAAGGTTTTGCCAGAAAAAAAGAACAAGAGAGAAAATCTTTAGGCTCGGTAACTAATTATGTTCATGAAGTGAAGATGAATGTGAATGGATATAAGGGTTTCTCTGTAAAGAGGAGTCGACTGCATGAGCATCCTAGAAATTTGGGCTTCAGTAGTTCTTTCACACACTGATGCAATAACAGGAATTCTAATAATAACAGCGCCGGTATAGTACATTAGAGACGGCCCGCATACGGGCCTGACTAGAGGTGAGAACCCAGTGCCATGACCCGGGCTCAGTAAGCTAGACGGGCTGGGGCCTATATGTTGCATATCAATAAAAACCCGCCTTCTCTGGCGGCCCTCGATTTTTTTTTCCTGGGGCCAAACCAGCTGTCAGCAGGTTCATTAAAAAAAAAGTCTCATAATTTGTCTTATTTGGTTCTCTCTTTTTAAAAAAATGTGTGTGTGTTTTTTTATTTTGAGAGAGAGAGAGAGAGAGAGGAGGAGCAGAGAGAGAGAGAGAGAGAGAGAGAGAGAGAGGGAGAGAGAGAATTCCAAGCAGGCTCTGCACTGTTCGAGCTGAATCCGACCTAGGGCTCGATCCCATGAACTGGAGACCATGACCTGAGCCAAAATCAAGAGTCGGACGCCTAACTGACTGAGCCCCCCAGGCGCCCCTGATTTGGTTCTCTTGAGAATTCTATGAGGAGCCTGGAAAGGCATTCCTGCCATAGGTGGCTGACTTGTCCATGACCCTAGTGGCAGAGCCAGGACCGGACCGAGGCTTTGCAAGGCCTGCCTGTGGCTTCTCCTGGACACACAGGACGGGTTGTGATGGACATAACAGTGCCAGGCCATGATAGCTCATCTGTCTGTGCCAATTTCAGTTCTGGAGCGTGTATGCTTTGGCCCCACTGGCACCTTGGCCCAAGATGTGGAGGCAGGGGGTCCCTGATGGGTTGGTAAGCAATCCGACTCCGGTGAGGTTGAGGTGACATAGCAGTAAAATAAAAATAAACATCCCCATGTGCTGTCAGTGAATTCTCGTACAGGGTGAAAACAACACTTCTCTTTGGGATGCTACCCCTGAAGTGAGGATGCTGGCGTCTTAAGTTATTTAACATAGATCTTCCCTGATTTCATTAAAACTCCCCAATTTATGTATTGATATGCCATTAAAATTTTTATATTATTTTTTAAGTTTTATTTTTATTTTATTTTTTTAAGAGAGAGAGAGAGAGTGCAAGTGGGCGAGGGGCAGAGAGAGAGGGGGACACAGAATCTGAAGCAGGCCGTAGGCTCCAAGCTGTCAGAGTACAGAGCTCACATGGAGGCTTGAACTCACAAACCATGAGATCGTGACCTGACCCGAAGTCAAATGCTTAACCGACTGAGCCATCCAGGTGCCCCGCACTTAATTTTTATCATGTCTCTACTGCCCACTCCTCAGTCTGAATGGAAGATCTATGAAGGCAGGTTTTTTTTCCTTCTTAATTGAAGCATAGTTGACATATTATATTAGTTTCAACACAGCATACAACACAGTGATTTGATAATTACATACATTACGACATGCTTGCACGAGAAGGGTAGTTACCATCTGTCACCACACAAAGTTATGACACTCTTATTAACTGGATTCCTTATGCTGTACTTTTCATCCATGACTTATTTTATAACTGGATGTTTGTAACCTCTTAATCCATTTCACTTCTTTCACCCATCCGCCCACCAGCTCCCATCTAGCAAGAACTAGTTTCTTCTCTGTTTCTGAGTCTGTTGGTCTTTTTTGTTGTTGTTTGTTTTGTCTTCTAGATTCCACATGTAAATCAAATCCTATGGTAGTTGCCTTTCTCTGATTTATTTCATTTAGCATAATACCCTCGAGCTCTATCCATGTTGTCACAAATAGCAAGATTTCATGCTTTATATAGCTGAGTGATATTCTGCTGTGTATATATACTACATCCTCTTTATCCATTCATTTATTGATAGACACTTGGGTTATTTCCACATCTTGGCTACTGGAAATAATACTGCAATAAACATAGGGGTGCATATGTCTTTTTGAATTAGTTTTTTTCTTTTTCCTTAGGTCAATACCCAGAAGTGGAGTTACTGGGTTGAGGGTAGTTCTAGTTTTAATTTTTTGAGGAAATTCCAGACTGTTTTCCATGGCGGCTGAACAAGTTTACATTCCCACCAACAGAGAAGAGGGTTCCCTTTTCTCCACATCCTCGCCAACACTTATTATTTCTTGTCTTTTTAATACTAGTCATTTTGACAGATGTGAAGTGGAATTTCATTTGGTTTTGATTTGCATTTCTCTGATGATGAGTCATGCTGAGCATCTTTTCATGTGTCCGTTGGCTGTCTGTATGTCTTTGTTGGAAAAATGTTTACCAAGGTCCTCTGCCCATTTTTAATCAGACTGGGGTATTTTTGTGTGTTGATTTTTTTCATGTTTTATTATTAATTCATTTATTTATTATTCAAGTATAATTAACATACAATGTTATATTAGATTCAGGTGTACATTATTGTGATTCAACAATTCCATACAGTACTCATCTTCATCGCGATCAAGTATATGAGTTCTTCATATATTTTGGATGTTAACCTCCTATCAGATATATCATTTGCCAATATCTTCTCCAAGCTGGATTCTTTGGGTCTGTGTTTTCTACTTGAGATTCCAAGTGCTCAAAACAGTGCCTGACATTTGTAAGTGCTCAGTAATTGTTTTTTGTTTGAATGATTGACTGGTAAAATAAAGAGAAAATAGCAGAAGCTGACAATCTTAAATAATATATTCATGTCCACCAATAGGTGGAAGGATGTCCAGTTGGTGGTTCTAATAAAGAAAAGAAGTGGAGAAACGAGCTCCCACAAGGTCCACACCCACGTCGAGACTTATAGGAACACAGAACCCAAAGGTACCCACACCCACGTCGAGAAGATCTATTGTTCAGACCCTGACTTTTTTCATGTCAATTCTTTAGCAGTGATTGAGTAGTAAACAGGCAAGAAATATTTTCTGTTAATTTTTTTTCAAGGTTGAAATTTTGGAGTGAATTATTGAATAGCCTGGCCCATAAAAATTATAAATCAATAGTTAAGAGTGAAATTTGTTGTTAGAAGGCAAAAGGCCAGATGATGACATAATAAAGATGATGGATGAAATCAGGAGTCAGCAAACTATGGCCCTTGGGCCAAATCTTGCCTGGCACCTGTTTGCGTAAATAAAGTTTTATTGGAACACAGCCAGGCTCATCCATTACCACTGTCTATGGTTGATTTCATGCTACAGCGATAGAGTTGAGTAGCTTGTAACAGAGCCCATATGGTCCACAAAGCTGAAAATATTTACAATTTGGCCTTTTACAGAAAATGTTTGCTGCCCTCTGGATTAAATGATGGTCCATCATGTCAAAGTCCAAAGAGCTGGGCTGACAATGGAGTGAAAGGTAAAATGATGGGATCTTTCTGCTGGGAAACCCATCTCCAGACATTGACCTTCTGCAAAGCGTTGTTATTCAGCACAGTAAATTATTGTGTTAATTTGAATTTTATTGGTTTGGTATTTTAAATTGTATTTATTTTATAAACTTTTTTCTTTTATATTTGCATGAGAGCTGGAGGCATAAAGATATATACCTAGGTTAGTGTTTGCATGTATAGCTTTACCATAAAATAACTTAGGTCTGCTACTCCATGGGGATTGTGAGATTCCCCCCCCCCCCCCCCCCCCCCCCCGAATGTGTTTTAATCCTTCACCTACTTCAGTTTGAAAGTTACTGGTTTAAAGGCATCTGGTGTAAGCTTGTATCTAGGTTTTGCTAATTTATGCTATAGTCACTGTTTTCTTTTTAAGTTTATTTATTTTGAGAGAGAGAGAGAGCATAGCAGGGGAGAGGCAGAGAGAGAATCCTAGGCAGGCTCCACATTGTCAGTGCAGAGCCTGATGTGGGGCTCAAACCCACGAACTGTAAGATCATGACCCTAGCTGAAACGGAGAGTCCGATGCTTAACCAACTGAGCCACCCAGGCACCCCCAGGATGCAGTTACTGTTAATTGTCCTCCTTTAAACTCATTTGGGGCAGGGGACCGACATTTCTAGAAATTCTTCTCCTTTCTAGCGTGATTCATTAAGTGTTTGCCTTATAACTTGGAGAATTTGAGAGAGAAGAAACTTATCGGGAGGGACATGAAGTGAGCCCTGCTTTGTTTTGTCCTTTTATAATTTGGGGGTGACCAGATTCTGGTCACTGCCCCATTTTTTCTCATCTCTGAAAACGTGGGGCGAATTGTGATGGTGTGGCTCTTTCTGTATATCTTTTGCCCTGAGCCAGCCGCCTGGAGCCCTGCAGGCTGATGTTGGGGCGGGGGGGGGGGGGGGGGGGGGGGGGGGGGGGTGCCAGAAGGCCTTTCCTGTTACTTGCTTTCTGGAGTTGGACTGACTGTAATTTCCCAGAGCTTGAATTTGACAAGCATTCACTGTCTGATATAAATGCATATCACTTATAGAAACTCTGTATGCCATAAAAGCATAATATTTTAGAGCTGGTGCAAAGATTGGAGTTCAAAGAAGCCAAGCCTTGTGCCCAAGGTCATGAAGTTAGCAAGAGGCAGACCTAGGATTGTACTCACTGCATTAAGGAAACAAAAGATAGAAAACAACAAAAACAAACCAGAAAAACAACCTTGACAAAACCCCAGCAGCTCAAGTTATCTTAGCCCTGGAGTTAGAAGAGTAAGAACACACAGCGGTATGGAGCTAAAGATTTTGTTTAAGGCGTCAACTCTGAAACGTCATCTGTTTTTATTTTCAGAAACGGCCTTTGATTTTGTCCTGAGTTGATTTTTATGGCTTATTTTATAGAACATGTTCTATCTGCTCTTTGTTCTCGAAGTCTACAGCAGCCTTTGATGGTGAGCAATAGATTTCTGACCTCTGGTTGGCAGAATGCAAATATTCCTCTAAGGATACAAGGCCTACAAGCTGGAAACACGCTCAGCCTCTGTGTTCCAAGCAGTCCCTGAACTAGTGCTAGAGTGAGCTTGTAAAACACAAATCTTGGGGTGCCTGGCTGGCTCCGTTGGTTGAGCGTCTGACTCTTGGTTTCAGCTCAGGGCATGATCTTATTGTTTGTGAGTTCAAGCCTTGCATCGTGCTCAGCTCTCTCTCTGCCCCTCCCCTGCTCTCTCTCTCTCTCTCTCTCAACAAAACAAAACAAAACAAAACAAACAAAACAAACACACAAATCTGACCATGTCTACCTGCTTGGTCCTTGCAATGGCTTTCCTGAGCTTTGTGATGACACGGGTCTCTTTGGTGTCCTCTGACAACTGCTTCTCTGACCTCCTCTCCCACTCCAGCCACACCGGCTGCCTCCGGGCCCCGGGCCCCCTTGTCTTTTTCCCTGGACTGAACCACCTCCTCCTGGAGTTCTTGTTCAGTTGTCACTTCGTCAGCAAAGCCCCCTCTGCTCCTCCTGATGCCGGCAGCTTTCCTCAAGGGAAAAGGGTGACTGTGTCACACATGTCCCTGCGAAGACTTGAATCACCTTTGCACTTTTCCATTCATTTCTGTCCAACACTGCACTTGATGGTGAGCTCCATGAGGCAGAAATAGAGTCTTATTCTCTATCATATTCCCTACCCAGTGCCTGGCACTTAATAGTTGCTCAATAAATACTTGATGAACTCCGAATGAGTGAGTGAAGTTCTGGCCCAGGGCTGGGGGAAGGATCTTAGCACACCAAGTGTTAGCAGAATGCATTGGGAAGAGAATCTAGTTTATTATTTATGTTTATTTTGAGAGAAAGGGAGAGTGCACATGCGGCCACAGACATGGCAGAGAGAGGGAGACTGAGAATCCCAAGCAGGGTCTGGGGGCAGTGCAGAGCCCCATGCAGGGCTTGAACTCACCAATTGTGAAATCATGACTGCAACTGAAACCAAGAGTCGGTCACTTAACTGACTGAGTCACCCAGGTGCTCCGAGAATCCAGTTCAACGTCACTAAGACCTTTATTCTGACCTCTGGGTAAGTCGACCTCTCTGAGGCTCAATGAACCTCCAAAAAGAGGAGCAAGGACCGACATCAGCACGTGGGTAACTGTGAAGATTAAGGCGCCCAGTGACTACAGGTCTTTTCTCCCTCCCTCTCAGGCACAGCCAGCGAGACCTCTTTCCATTTCAGAAGGGAGCGTGGTTGGCTCCAGAGCCTCGGCTGCCCCTGGGTTTACCCAGCCCTTTGGAAGCTGCTGACCTACTGAGGTGGGACCCACGGGCCAGAGCCAGGCCTCGGCCTGGCTTCAGGAGGCAGGATGTGTGTCCCCAGGCTCAGAGAGTGTCTGGGGGACCCTCCAAAGGGCCAAGGGTTAAGCAGGAGCCACTTACAACGGAGCCATTCGGGGGTCTCTCTGTTCATCATGATAAGTGTCATAGTAAAATCAATTCTCTGTGTACTTTTGGGAATTACAACTATCATTTTGGCGTGATTTATTTGGTGTATAACACGACCATGGCCATTTGTTTTATCATTCTGAAAGTTCATCTAAAATTGCTTTGAGTTTCTGGTTTTCGGGAGTGACATGTCCAATTGTTATCATCTCTCCTGTGAAATATGGACCGAAGGATGCGCCTCGTTTCCTCCCTGGTTACCTGCTCATGGGGGCAGGGGAAGGTTTATTGCTTTGATTTCCCTTCTCCTCTCCCTGCCCTCCCCTCGCCGGAATCTGTCTTCAGACCAGCACAGGGTTGAGGCCTGGGGCTTTCCACCCCGCGGACCCTCGGGGACTTCTCTTCCCTTGGAAGATGGAAAATAATGTCCGAGGCATATTGGACTCTCCACTGCATTCTGCGGCCCTCACCGGTGGTTAACCTTCCTCCCCGCCGGCCCCAGCCCGGATCCGGGCCCTGAAGCCCACTGGATGCGGTGGTTCGGGGTCCGAATGGACTGGTTGGAGAGGCGACCCCATCGCTTAACTGGTCATGCAACTTAGCACCAGTCCTTCCGTCTCTCTGTTGTCTCACCTGTAAAATCGAGGTGAGGGTTCCATGTGCTAAGAGCCTTAGCATGTGTCCAGCACACAGCTAGGGAGCACCAGACTCTACCTATGACCCTGGCACGCCCCCTGCTTTCTGCTCGGATCTAAGCTGTGTGACCGGGCTCTGGGAAGTGGCCTCGTGCGGCAGTGTGGAGGTCTGTGGGAAGACGGCAATGTCATATGGAGGGGGAATGACAAAACCGCCCTGGAGAGAGACAAAGGGTCTATTTAAACTCTGGATGTTGCTGCCTTCCTGTTTCTCCTTCTCTGTTGGGCTGACAGAGGCACGTGTATCTTGCGCCCTTTGGGGCAGGCTTCAGGAGAATCCTGGGACACACAGTGCAAGTGAGGTCAAAATGCTGCCAGTCTTCCCATCTGGCCGTGGCATCTGTGAGGAGGCCTGTGGTTTATTCCTGACATCTTTTTGCAATAATAACACCACCCACCATGTATCACATGCACAGACCCCTAAAAAATCAGCGTCAGGATTTTTTTTTTTTCCTGGGACACCTGTTCCATTTTCTTGAAATGGAGCAGCTATCTTTGGATGAATTCCGCCTGACTTTTAGGTCAATGCCTGGCCTATCCAGTACATGCCGTCATCAGAAACTTCCCTCCTCATAGACCTTGGGTTTTCTCTTCTTTCCAAGGGAGATGTGCGGTTCCCCTTGCCTCACATTTGAATCTTTCCATTTTTTAAGATTCAAATGCCACCGCCTCCAAGAAGCCCTCCCTCATTCTCCTCATAGATTATGGCCTCTCCCTTCCTTTTGCTCCCATGACATGTTACCTGCACCTCTGTTTCAGCGTCTTTCACTGTTCCTTCACAGCTGGGATCCTTACATAAGCACCTTATCCCCCTAACTATAGCTTAGCTTCCTTTTTGGGGGCAGTGTCTTTTGCCTCCCAGTCTAGCTCAGTGTCAGGCACTAAATGAACCCATCATGCATTTTCCTTGGTTGCTGATGACTAGAAGGAAAGCGATCATGGCGTGTCGTTTGTGAAGGGTCTGCGGAACCTGGCATTTACAGGCACTACCCGCTGCTGGGCGATTCCTCCCACGCGAGAGTCTCAGACCTGCCTCCGCGTGATGATTTCTGCTGCGTGTGGAGAGGCCTCTGGTGTAAGTCTCTCCCGATTCCGGAAGTGACGGGCTACCTCTGGCTGGAGTCGCGGGATGGAGACAGGTGTGCCGTTTGTGGGTGGCAAGGGGAGGATGCGGGGCAGCTCGAAAGGCTAGGAGTTGACCAAGGACAGCCCAGGGGGAGACGGTTTGCCTGAGTGAACGTCGTGGGACGCGAACAAAGAAGATGGTGAGTTTGGCCTCATGCCGTGGTTCTGGGCTCAGTTCACAGTTAATGGAAGGAGAACATTTGCAGGAGTTATAGTGTTGGCCTCACCTCCCCCGCTTCCCCATCCCCACCCCCAGAGAGAGCCCACCTCCCCGGCAGCAAATCAGCAGGGTCCACTTAAGACAGATGTGTCCTCGGCTCCCTCCTCTTCCTCCCGCTCCAGGGTGAGGGGAGGAAATCCCGCGAGTTACTTCAATTACATGGATGACTGGGGAGAGCTTTAGCACAAGTAATAGAGCCACCTGCTTGGACTGGAGGGTGACTAGTCCCCCTCGGCACCCACGCCCCCAGCCCCCGCTCTGTTCCTTCAACTGCTTAAACCAGCACCATTGACCTTCGAAAGGCACGTCACTAATGCAGGTGTTAACCTGAATGCCACTCACTTGGGCCTGTCATTAGCACTCAAGCCTGTGACAGGTGTTTGTTGTGGCCCTGGCAGGAAGGTCAGCACCTTGGAGCTGCTGAGTTCCCCAAGCTAAAGGCGACACTTGAGGCTTGGCAAATGGCCAGGCTCAAGTTGGCTGCCACGTGGCCTCAGGGGAGGGTGGGGTAGAATGGGGTCAGAGCAGTGCTGGGAGCGCTTGGAGCTGGGGGAAGGGCTTAACGCCAGCCAAGGCTCCTCTCCTGTCCCTGAGAGATTCTTTCTGCTCCCCACTCCTCCACCCAGGCCCTTCCCCACTGGAGGGTCACAGAGGTGACCTGGGTCTCCTGATGGGAGGGGACAGAACTCAGATGAGCCCAGGACTCAACAGGACACTCCGGCTGCTGGCCTCAGCCTGAGTCGTCGACTTCTTGGCTCTTTGGACGCGGACCTCGGGCAGGCAGGGAGGGCCCCAGCGGCAAGGTGGCTGTGATTTGGGCCCTGACGGGGACCATCCCCCCTTGGAGATGCCCCAGGCCTGTGCCCTGCCTGCCTGGGACGTCTGGAGTGAACAGGCCACGGGTCAAGCCCAGGTAAGCACTGTGGGTCTTCAGGTGGCTGCCAGGCTGAGGGAGTGCTGTTTTTTCTATACCTCGGGGGAGGGGTTTCTGGGAGAGGCTCCCTGGGTCCTAGAGATAAAAGAGACTCTGGGGTTCACTTAATTTACTATTTCTCAAACTTTTACTACCTATTCCTTATCCTAAGTAATGTCTGTCATAGCAGTTGTGCCCTGAATTCTCTCTACCTTCTGTGTCCTTCACTCTCAGGATTCCTGGGAACAGGAATGAAACAATGACGCCTCTGCTGCCAACGGCATGTCTCACGTGTCCATCACACGCCAGGCACTTTGCACCCAGAATGTCACTTAATTATTATTACAACAGTACTGAGAGGTCGGTGTTGTCACCTCAGTTTACTGAGGAGCAAACTCATGCCCAGAGAGGACGTGTGACTTCCTCACGGTGGAGCCAGGGTCTGAGCCCAGGTCCAACTGGCTCCCACTGGTGTACTTAGCCACACCCCCCCACTACCACCGCTGAGAAGTGGTGTGTCAATCCACTCTGAGTCCTGGGTGAGGAGACACTGCTGATCTCCAGTCGTTCAGAGAACTGAGACCCAGAGAGGCGAGTCGGCTCGCCTGAGGTCACACAGCTAGCTTGTGACGGAGCCAGGATTCATCTCTGCCTCTCCAATGAATAACTTGCTCGTGTCCAGCCATTTAAGGGGGTTACAAATAGAATGTGTTGCATACCTCACTGTGTTCACAGGTCACTTTTATTGGACTTTTACTCCATGTCAGGCACGAGTTTTACATTTGGCTGTTGTGACTGTGACGTGGGCTCTGTCATTATCCCCCTTTTATAGCAAGGGGAGTGGGGCCCAGAGAGGTTAAGCAGCTGATCCAGGACCACACAGTTAGGATGGGGGAGATGAGACTCAAGCCCACGGCTGGCTGACTACAGAGCCCTTGTACCCATTTTTCAAACACAGAGAAGACAACTGGAAAACCACAGAGGCTAAGCTTTGAGGATGCAATCAATGATGGGACATCAGAGGAAAGGAAAAGACGTGTGGGCAGGGTAGTGGCAAGAGGGAGGTCGTCAGAGGAGAGAGCAGCAGTTGGGCTGAGCTTTGATTTTGCCTGGACTGCAGAGAGTCTGGGATGGTGGCCTGGGGGGGAAGAATGTCGAGATAAAGGCTGGGAATGAAGAAGGGTAAACTGAGAGAATGTGTGTGCCTGCTCGATGGTGGAGGGACCCTTCTTTACTTGACTTTCAGCTTCTCTGTCTGTGGCTGGTCTCCCCTGATGGATAGATTCCGAGCCTTCTTCAGGGCAGCCAAGAAATATCAATTTGCCGTTTAGGAAATTGGAGTGTTGAGACGTGCGTGGCAGAGTGGAAACGCACACAGCTTGGAACTGGGTCTAAGTCTGACGCGGTCACTTACTGACTGCGTGTCTTCAGGAGACTGAGCCACACTGGGCTCAGTTCCATCACCTCTGAGAGCTGGATAATAACAATTAGCTTATCCACCTCACGATGTAATTTTTTGATAATCAAACGAGATAGGTTCAGGTGAAAAGCACTTTGTAAGATGTGAATTGCCCTAAGTTATGCTTATTAATTAAATGGGAGTGTGAGTAAACAGATTGTGTGTGTTTGTGTGGATTTAAGGGGTTATAATTAGGGTTATGTCTTTAGCTTTGAATGTGAATATTGACACTAATGCATATGGTGTGTGCATGTGTGTGTGTGTCTTTCCGTCTTAGGAATAGCACCGGGGGGGAGGCATTACCCAGCAGCGGACCCCGGTGGACACCACCCTTTGCTGTGTGAATAAGTAGGCCAGGCACAGGGGCTCCCTGGAACCCTGTAAGGCCATTTCCATGATCATCCTCTTTAACCTGTAACAGAGCTTGTATTTGAACTGAAGTGTGCTGACTCTGAAGCAGCCGCTGCTCTTTCCAGAAACCAGAAGGGACCCCTGTCAGTGTGGTAGAGGCAGCTGGTGCCCTGGAGCAGCCTCTGCCAGGCCGACGGACACCCTCCTCCTTAGGGTTACTCCAACCCCCTGCGGCGTTAGCACCTTCCCATTGGCCGGTTTTGCGGGGCGCTCACTTTGCTTCTCCTGGGATGCTATGGGTACCTCCTGGCTCACACCCTCAGCTGAGCCCACCCAGGCTCCCTGACTCTTTGGACAGAGGTCTCCTGGCCTTTTCAAGTCTCTTGCAGGCTTTGTCCTCTGACCCCTGCCCCTGTTCTCAAGGTGCCCACGCCCAGGTAGCAGGGTAGCAATCTTAACGCAGCCTGGCAGGGGTTTGGTGGGACACTTAGAGGCGCAGTGGGAGGCCCTACTGCCATCCCTTGTAGGGCTACAGGAGGATTTATTCCTTATATGGCCAGGGTGTGCTCAGTTCTAGGGCCTGCAGGTCTTTGGTTCTACCCTCCACTGCAGGGAGAGATCGGGAATTCCTGGGGAAAATTCTACTTGGAAAGTCTACCCTCAAGCTCAGAATGGAGCTTGGTTGACCTCAGGCTGTTGGCCACCTTTTGAGGAGCACTGAGCCCAGGGAGCTTGCAGGGCCAACTGTCATTTCCTAAGTGAGATGGACACCTTGATGGTCTCCCGCTTCACACTGACAAATGTATCTACAGATAACGTATGATAGACTATTCACACACATGCACGTTCAAAGAGAGCACTGCATGTGGGTTGATGCAAAATCTGTAGGTCTAACTTTACTTTGATTATGGAAGTCATGTAAATGTAAGAAATTTTAAAAATATACACATGTGTAAGGAAGAAAGAAAAACTGATCCCTTGAGGTGCCTGGTGGCTCAGTTGGTTACAGGTCCAACCCTTGGTTTCGGCTGAGGTCATGATCTTGAGTCCCACATAGGGCTCTGTGCTGACACTGAGGAGCCTGCTTGGGATTCTCGCTCTCCCTCTCTCTCTCTGCCTCTCCCTGGATCATGCTGTTTCACCTGTAAAAAAAAAATAAACTTAAAAAAAAGTAACCTGCAGCCTTTTACTGAAAGATAGCCACTGTTGTTGTTTTGTTGTATTTCCTGACAATTTTTCTCTAACATGCGCATAAGGCATATATGTCCGTGTGTATAACACGTGTGTGGACAGCTGCCCTTGAACTACATGGGTTTGAACTGCACTTATGTGCAGACTTTTTTTTCAATTATACCATACCGAAGGGTAAATATATTTTTTCTTCCTTATGATTTTCTTAATGGAATTTTTATTCTCTAGCGAAGTTATTGTCAGAATACAATATATAATACATATAACATACAAAATACGTGTTAATCAACTGTTTATGTTACTGGCAGGGCTTCTAGTCACCAGTAGGCTCATAGCAGTTAAGTTTTGGTGGGGTCAAAAGTCATACACAGATTTTTAAAAATGTTTAAAAAAATTTTTTTTAATTTTTATTTTTTGAGAGACAGAGAGAGAGAGACAGTGTGAGCCGGGAAGGGTCAGAGAGAGAGACACACACACACACAGAATCCAAAGACGGGCCCAGGCTCTGAGCTAGCCGTCAGCACAGAGCCCGACACGGGGCTCAAACTCATGAACTTTGAGATCATGATCAGACCCAAAGTCGGACGCTTAACCGACTGAGCCACCCAGGCGCCCCCATACACAGATTTTTGACTGCCTGGGGGTTCATGCTGAAAACCCCATGTTGTTCGAGGAACTACATACGTATTTAACTTTCTTTTTTCCAGAATCAGAGGAGTGCGCCCCAAGGGTCTAAGAGTTACTCTTGACCCTTCCCTCCCCACTGCCTCCCCCTCCCACCTCTTCCCCAACCCCATCACCAAGTCCTACTAATGACGCCCCTCTCATTGCCCCACACTGCACTCTCTAAGCTGCTTTCCTGTCCTGCCTGAGTCACCACAATGGCTCCTACCTGGTCTGCCCACATGGCACCAGCCCCTCCCTTCGGTCTTAGCAAGTCCTTTGGCTGCCTGGCCCCGCCTCTTACTAGCTGTGCATCCTTAGGCAAGTTCCTTCACTTCTCTGAGTCTGGGCTTCCCTATCTCTTCAAGTGGTTAGGATTAAATAAGGGCATACATGTAAAGCACTTGCCGCGGCCCCTGCACCTGGCATGGATTCTCTACAGCAACCAGAGGCTCTTTGAAACACAGATCTGATCGTGCTGCCGCTCCCTGCGCAGTGTGTTGAAGGCTTCCTTCCCGCGGCCCTTAGGGGGAGACCAGAACTCAGCACAGCTGCAAGATCCACACGTTGGTTTGGCCTCCCCTCTCTTCTCTGGGTCTCATTCTCTCTCTTTCTCTCCCATCTCTCCCTCCCTTCCCCACAACCCCCAGTGGCCTTCATTCAGTCCTTGGAGCTGCCTGAGCTCCGTAGCCTCTCTGCATGAGCTC
Organism: Suricata suricatta; assembly: GCF_006229205.1. NCBI lineage: Eukaryota > Metazoa > Chordata > Mammalia > Carnivora > Herpestidae > Suricata > Suricata suricatta. Next base: position 32,581,714 of record NC_043700.1, on the reverse strand, counting down.
CTTTCCCCGCCTCATCCTCTCGCCTGTAACATGCTCGTTACACACGTGCTTCGTGCCCATGCTCTTCTGTTGTAAATAACATGACTATGTCTGTGTGGAGGTCTTCACGCAGGCCTCTGATCATGTCCTCAGATGCTGAGCCTTAGAAGTAAAACCACTGGGTCAAAGATGACAGGCATTTGCAAGGCTTTTGAGTGACTATCACCAGACCGCTTCCTAGAAAGGAACTACCCACTTCTTTTCCTAAGTTTTTAAATTTTTATTTACTTAGAGACAGGGAGAGAGAGAGCAGGGAAAGGGGAGAGAGAGGGAGGCAGAATCCCAAGCAGGCTCCAGGATGTCAGCTCAGAGCCCGGGCTTGAACTCACGAACTGTGAGATCATGACCTGGGCCGAGAGATCAAGAATCGGACGCCTAACCGACTGAGCCACCAGGCGCCCCCAGCAGCCACCCACTTCTCAGTCTTCTTCCCACAGGTCCCTTGTCTGAGCTTCTGCGGCATTTTGTTTGTACCTTTAATCTTGCGACGATCATCTCTCCTTTATATTAGCATTGTTTATTTACTCTCCATTTCATTACCTGGACTGTCAGCTATTCGAGGGTGAGGGCTGTATCTAATTTATCCTCATATCTCCCCAGGGATCCAGCCCTCTGCAGGTGCCCAGCCAACACTAGCTGAGCTGGGCCGAACTGAACGGAGGACTCCATATCAGTTCCTTTCCAAAGTGGGATGAAACTCGGGAAGCCAGCTGTTCGGAAATAAAACAGCGGCTCCCAGAATGTCTGAAAAGAGGGAAAATCCAACATTTGCTGTGTACCAGCATGGTCTCTCTCCCTCCCTTTCTCTGGGTCCCTCCCTTCCTCCCCCTCTCCTGGTCTTTCCAGCCTAATGGTTGAATGAGAGAAAACACCCAATTTAAAAGTTGCCTTTCCTATTTCTGAGTGGAGGAAGGGGACTTCTGAAGGACCAGAGATCAGGTGGGCCCTGGGCGTGGTGCACCCTGGGCTCTGCACACGGCCCCCCACCCCCAGCTCTGCTCTGTCCTCTGCAGGGGAAGGGGGCAGGAAGAGGGTGTGTGGTGGGGGTGGGAGGGGGGAGTTTCTCCTGGGACCTTGCTTAACTTCCCCAGGAGCAATGTCTTCCCTTTGCCCCTCCTGTGTTCTGCCTCTGGTGACTGGTGCAAGAAGACAGAAGGCTGGTCCTCCTTACTGGTGTCACTGGGGATGTCCTGTTCTCAGCCTGGTCCCAGAGGCTGTCAGGGTTCCTGCAGCAGGGATCCCTCTGGGGCACGTGGAGGGGAGGCTCTTGCTCTCCCGCAGGTGTGGCTTCCTGGACTGCCTTGTGGGTAGAACACAGAGCACTTAGAACTTCGGCTCCCCATTTCTCAAAGAGCTGAGAAGTCCCTATGTTCCCCAGTGGCCCATTGGCCTCTGGGACCTGTTTGCTGCCTGCCCGGGAGTTGCCTCGACCCCAGAGAGAAGCGCTGAAAGCTGTAGCCTGGAATATTTGATTTGGAAAAGCTGTGAGGCTTCATCTGGAATGGCCTTCCTATTTTGAGATGGGAACTCAGATACTCGGATTATCCCCCGCTTGACCTCTTGTGGCCTCTCTGGGCTCCTTGCTGGGCTCTTTTGTTTGTGACACATGTGCAATCACTGTTCTAAGTGTGTTTCAAATAGTAACTCATGCTATCATCCCCCAAATCCTAGGAGGTCGGTGCTGCTATCCTCATTTTACTGACGGCGAAGCTGAAACTCACAAGCCCTTGAGGGGCTGAGCCAGAAACGAACCGGGTTCTGGTTCCAAAGTCTTTGGCTCCTAGGTGTTGGATCCCTGGCTCCTGGGTAGGCTCTGTGAGCCTAGGTGTGTACACACGAGTGTGTGTGTGTGTGTGTGTGTGTGTGTGTGTGTGTGAGAGAGAATCTTTGTCCAGCCTGATGTGGAGGCTCTCAGTGCTTGGGTAATGCAGACGGGGCAGTGTGGTCTGGTCACACGGTGGGAAGCAGAAAGGGCTTACTTAGCACTACGTCAGACCCAAGTTTGATTTCTGGCCCTGCATCTGACTAGGTGTGTGACTTATGCATGCTGCTGGACTCCTCTGAGTCTTGATTTCCTTATTAGTAGAAGGTGGGGTATCTACCCGCTAGCGTTGTCATAGACATTAAGTACATTCCTTTAGGTCAATGGTTAAGGTTTAGGACATGGGAGCCCCTAAAAACGTCTTGTTTATCTTCTCCTCTTCAGCCCAGGTAGGCTGAGAGGTAGAGGCCCTTTCCTTCATTTTCCAACTATTCTCTCTCCCCAGGCACCCCGTCCCAGCACCTACCTCTAGCAACATCAGTTATATTCTCACCAAAGGACCGCAGACTGCATGCATTGATCCTCCTGTTGGTTTTTTCCATGGAGTAAAGGAATAGAAGCCCCTCGAAGTGCAAGACCTTGAAAAGAAGCAGGAGACTTTCTGGTGCCTCCCGACGCCCCCACCTGTCTGTCCCGCCTGGGTCAAGGCAGATTCTGGAAAAGCCTCTCCGCTCCCTGTCTTTGGACGTGTGTTTGGAGGCTTTTCTCAGAACCCACACTCTCGACTTTGTCCCTGGGCACCATCCACTTGGCTCTGCCGAGCCTGGCTGGCTGTCCCCGCTGAGCTGTCAACACGGACGTGCGTGCTGGTATGCCGCCGGGGGCTCTGCGGAGGAGAGGTGCCGCGGGCAGGCAAGAAGGTGCCAGGCGGGCTTGCATGACCTGCTGGCATGGGAATGGCTTGTAAATCAAGGTGCACGGCTGAGGGTGCCCAGCACGGGTGTGTGTGTGTGTGTGTGTGTGTGTGTGTGTGTGTGTGTGTGAGAAGGGAATGCGGGGCTGGGCTATCATGTGGAAGGCAGCAGGCTGAGGTCCCAGGCTGGTGGGTGGAAGTCCCAGGCAGGCTGCTTTTAGCTCAGGGTAAAAACACAGGAGACAGCAACAACAGCAACAACAACAACAAAAAACAACAAAAATCTCCCCAAGAAACAAAACAACAACAAGTTAAAATTGTTCAAGGCTGGGAGGGTCTGTTGTAAGGTAGTGACCTCCCTGCCTCTACAGTTATTCCAAAGGATGATGTTCACCCTCGGGCACTGTGGCCATAGGAACCCTTGAATTGGGAGGGAGATGGCTCCTTCCAGCCTTGAGATTCCTGGTCTAGGATTTAAAAGTTTTTCTTTTGGATGTTTATTTATTTTTGGGAGGGAGACACAGCATCTTAAGCAGGCTCCACTCTGAGCTGTCAGCATAGAGCCCAATGGCGGAGCTCAAACTCATGAACTGTAAGATCATGACCTGAGCTGAAGTCAGACGTTTAGCTGACTGAGCCACCCAGGTGCCCCCTGGTCTGTGATTTTAAAACTTGAGGGTAGAGGCACTTACTTTGTTGGATAAGATGCATGCTGTTCTGTGTGCCAGGCTCTGTTTTTTTTTTTTAAACTTTTATTCCTTTTTTTTTTTTTGAGAGACACAGAGTGAGTAGGGGAGAGACAGAGAGTGAGGGAGATGCAGAATCCAAAGCAGATTCCAGGTCCAGCACCTGACTCGGGGCTTGAACCCATAAACCGTGAGATCATGACCTGAGCTGCAGTCAGACGCTTAACCAGCTGAGCCACCCAGGAGCCCCTGCCGGGCTCTATTCTAACTGCTTACCAATATCAACGCTTCGTTTCTCATAATAACCCTCTGAGGTAGGTACTTACTATCTGTTTTGTGGACAGGGAGCCTGGAGCACAGAGAAGGGACTTGCCCGAGAACTCCCAGCTACTCAGTCTGACTCCAGATTCTGTTCTCTTAACTGCTCTGCTATTACAGTTCTGTCTACGGTGTTTCCGGGAGGCCTGGCTGTAGGGGCTTAGCCCGGGCGTAGCTGGGGGCAGGGGTGCATCTGGCAAAGTCCAACTGCAGGCAAACAAAGCACCCTGGGAAGAACGGGCCTTGAGAGGGGTCCTGCTGTGTAGGCACATTGAATAGCCCGGAGACTGTGGGGACAGGCAGGTAGAACCCGGGTAGCAGAGTGAGGAGAAGGCCCCCCAGGGAGGCAGGAGGCGCACAATGATAGAGAATCCGGAAACTGAAAGTCCAGATAGATGGGCGAGTGAGCGCAGGGCTGTCTGTTATTTATCATGGGACTCCAGGACCTCGTGAATAGGGCACATGGAATTTCACTGGGAAGGGGACTCAGTCCCAGGGCGAAGTGAAGGCTGTGGCATCGGAAGTGGTAAACGATGTCAGAAGCCCTCAGGAAGAAGGCCGTGAGTGGAGCCCCAGGCTTGGCCTGGGACTGGCCTCAGACCGCAGAGGCTGGAGTGGAATCCCCAGGTTTGCTGCTTTTGCTCCTTATGTGATCAGGACGACTAGGTTAACCTCTCTCACCCTCGGTTTCTTACCTGAAAAGGTGGGTGAAGAAAACTATCGTGCATGATGGTTTGCGGGAGATCGAATCACATAGTATTTGCTTACATGGAGGTTTGCAACTAAGAGGTGTCCTGTGTGTCTTTTAGTCACTCTTATTCTTTTTTAAAAAAAGTTTTAAATATTTATTTATTTTTGAGAGACAGAGAGTGACAGAGAAGAAGCAGGGGAAGGGCAGAGAACGAGAGGGAGACACAGAATCTGAGGCAGGCTCCAGGCTCTGAGCTAGCTGTCAGCACAGAGCCGGACGCTGGGCTCGAACCCATGAACTGTGAGATCATGACCTGAACCAAAGTTGGATGCTCAACCAACTGAGCCACCTAGGTGCCCCTGGTCACTCTTGCTTTGGGCGGTGATTGATCTTAGGGTGTGAGAGGGAAGGTGAGTGTGTGGGGTAGGGGTAGGGACTGGCGCAGGTGAAAGGCAGGAGGACTATAGTGGCCCAGTATTGGGTTCGTAAGTCAGCCAGTGGCTTGGCGGACCCTCTGTGTGCTGATCCCTGGAGCAGATAACCGAGGGCTATGGGAGGGAGGCTACTAAGGAGCTACCCGGGATTTCAAGTTGAAAATCAAAGCAGGCAGGCTCTGCAAGGTCCACAAGCTTACCCTCACATTCCCTTCCCCACCTGACCCCTTCTAGCATGTTCTCTCCTGTCTTTCTCTGAGTGCCTGCGGGCACCCTCTGTCTCCTCGTCTGCAAAATGAGTGGACTTGGATGACAGGATGACTAAGGCTAATTATATACTTCCCTGGTCTTTAAAGATCAAACATCTTTTTCTGTTAATCTGAAAACTCAGGAGAATCACCCACAAGTCAGAGGTCTACACGGAAGGCAGCTGGAGGAGCAGAAAGGATCACAAATTGAGAGTAATGAAAGTAAGAGCAGTAACTTTAGATCTAGAGTGCTCTAGAGTGGATGATGGCAGGCTCAGTATTATGTTTAATATTTATAGCATTCTCATTTTGTAGATGAGGCTACTGAGGGCCAGAGAGGCATTAAATGGCTTGCTTGAGGTCCCACAGCAGGTGGTGAAAAGCCGGGCTCCTAACCAGCGTTTCCTAAGTTCAAAGGAACTGTGGGAAGGGACTGCCCATTTCTAGGCCTCAGTCTCCCCATCTGTGAAATGGGTGGATTGTGCCTCTGGCCATAAAACATTATGATTTTATGATTTCTCTGTCCCTAGGGGTGGTGGGCTTCTCTTGGTGCTGGCCAGAAATTACCTGTATCGGTCTGGAGAGGTTTTGGAAGTCATCCGATTTCCCCCTGATGGTTGACCACAGCTGGCATTGAGAGTAAGCAGTCGCACGGATGGTTCTGGATTCTCTTATCACCATGTAGGGCATGGAGGAGATTTTCAGAACCACAGCACTTTGGATCCTTAGGGGGCGTTGAGGTCGTCCTGTACCCAGAAAGGGCTTGCTTGGTGGGTGCTTCGTCCAAGCCTTTGTCTTCAGGAGGATGGACCAGATGACCTAATAAAGTCCCTAATAAAGTTGCCTGGGCAGATCACCAGCATTTTTCTTTAAAGTCTCATTGAAAAAGGAATGTCTAAGGCAGTCCCTTGGTAACACATTACAGTGTTTCACAGCCCTCCTCGCCAGGAAACTGTTCTTAATGTTTAACCTTAATCCCTCCTGCTGTAATTTAAGGCCTTTTCCTCTTGTTGAGTGCAAACGGAGAACAGCTGCTCACACTCATCGTCTGACATCAGCTATTTCTCAAGATGACCCTGCGAGACAGGCCAGGGTCATTAGACCCAATTTGGTGCTCAGCAAATATGTATTTATTCCTGTGTGCGTGGGCCGCAGACTGCTTTGTTGGGCACGAGGGGTAGCAGCGAGTCTGTCAGGGGGTCTCTTCTGCAGCTTATCCCCTAGGGTCTGTGCGACACTGCGGACCCCGCAGCGCAGAGAGCCTGCCTGCCGGCTGGCTTTGTGAAGGCGCCTCCACGACGTTCCATGGCAGAGGCCACTTTCTGGACGGGGACGTTTTTCGGCAGGTGGCTGACACTTTAAGCTTGAGGCAACCAGTCCAAGCGAGCGTCCAGACGAAGCAGTCTCGCTTCTCCTATGACTTGGATGTGGCTCTGTTTCTGGGACATTGGTTTCTTTTCTTTTTGTTTTTTAAGAGAGAGAGAGAGAGAGAGAGATTAAGCACTCTAGTGAGGGAGAGGCAGAGACAGAGGGAGAGAGAGAGAGAGAGAGAGAGAGAGAGAGAGAGGGAGAGAGAAATACCAAGCAGGCTCCACGCTGTCAGCACAGAGCCCGACTCAGGCCTCAAACTCACAAACTGTGAGATCGTGACCTGAGTCGAAACCAGGAGTTGGGCACTTAACCGACTGAGCCCCCCAGGTGCCCCTCAAGGATGTTGTTTTGATGGGCAAAGCTGGGGGGTGTTCCATGAGGGTGTTCGGATTCCCTGCCCTGCGGAGGGGCCGAGTCTAAAGCAAGAGGAAAAGCAGGATTTCTGAGACCACATAGAAGTTGTCCTAGCCTTGTGTCCTTTTTTTCTGGAAGAAGGCTGGAGTGAAATACAGTCTAGCAATTTACCACCCCATCATCGCTAAGGACAACAGTATCGACAAGAAGACCAGAACAACAAAACTGGGTGAAATGTGTGTTTCTCTGCTCACATCTTATCTGGTTCTTTCTCTCTCCCTGGCCTATTTATGTTTGGAGGAACAGGTGAGCAAGTGTGAAGGAATTTGGGAGGCCTGGGCCAGCGCCTCTGCCCCTTCCTGGTTGAACCTTGGGCAGGCTCTCCGCATCTCTCTGACTAGTGCTGCTGGTGATTTCAGGGAACCCAGATCAGGTTGGGCTACATCCCTCTCCCCAGGGGGTGGGGGGCCCATCCTAGAGGCTCTGCTTGGTGACAGGGCTTGGAGGCCCGCCCTGGCCCCGGGCACCCTGTCCTGGGCTCTCCTTCTCTGGGAGGCTGCTTTCTCATCGGGCCCTGCCTGATGTTTATCAGGGGTCTGGATCAAAGCTGCCCAGGTCATAAATATCTCTCCGTGGCTGTCAAGCCCCAGGGCAGCTGAAGAGGGTTGACAGCCCTTTGGGCCTCAAAGGACAAAATTTGCTCTACTCCACCCACCCCCATCTCTGCCAAGAAGCTGTCCTCTAGGGAGCCACTGTTGGGCCATTCCATTCCTGGGAGCTGCTTCTGGAGGCCAAGAAGTGCTTTTCTGAGGTGGGGGAGAGAGAGCCGAGAAGTGGAAAGAGAGGCAAGGGGGAGGGGGATGGAAGCCGCCTGTGTGTGTGTGTGTGTGTGTGTGTGTGTGTGTGTGTGTAGTGCTGTGTGCCATCACCTGTGTGGTTGTGAAATGCCTTGTGGGTTCCTTTTAAGTGGATGGATGGGGGTGGGGTGGCGAGGCAGAAACTCAGAGCCAAAAAGCACCCCGAGACCTGTGAACCCAACACCCTCATTTTACAGAAAAAGAAACTGAGGCAGAAGGTGACAGGCTTGTCCCCCAGTGCCACGAAGGAGGGTCTGGGAGCCAGATGAGAGAGGGCCCGAAGCTCTAGGGAATCCCTGCTCACCCCTCTCTAGCATTCATGGAGCCCGTGCCCATGGTTTCCATGGACGCCTCAGGGACAACGTGGAGAAATCCAAGGCCAGGTGGAGAACGTGAATGGAGCCAGAGGATCTCAGAAATGGCCGGACGACGGGGGGCTGGGGCGCTGGTGAGGGTGCTCCTACCTGGACAGGCTTTCTTGTCCTGGTGACGGCAGGCTCTGAGAGTTTCTCGTGCTGACACCCAGGAAGTTTTGAAGAGTCTCTGCCTGCCTCCAGACACATGGGGACTTTGGGGGTAACTGTTTCCACTCTCCAGGAACGAGTAGAAGACCGTTGAGGCAAATCGTCATTGTCTTCTCTTGTGTTTCGGGCTTCCCTAAGGATCAGAAATACTAGTGAAGGGAGGGGGGGGGTAGAAATAACTTAGCTCAATACTGTCCTTTATTCCCAAGGCAAAGGAGACCCAGAGCCAGGAAGGGACTGAGGGTAGAAGGGAGAGCCAGGGGCCGAGGATCTAGTGTGCGGTTCTGGGAGCTCAGGCCTGAGCTCCCTCACAAAACAAATGCACACAACAAACACTGGTGTCGATAAAATTACATCTGCGCTTAAATAAAACACATAAACATATATGGCCACGATTTCAGAAAATGTCCCACGGATAAAAGTAGCTTTAAATCCCTATAAAATGCTAAAGTCCAGGGCTCAGCTCCTAGCCGCTTGGCAGGTGCTCAAAGGCGACAGCTGCATACCGGCAGTTCAAGACCTACTTGTGTAGAGAGGATGCAGAGAAGCGAGAAGGATGAAGAATGGGATTTGGAGTCACAAAGACTTGGGGTCCAGGCCAGGCAGGGCCCTTGCTAACCGTTGACCTTGGCTTAGTTACCTAACAGGTGTCTCCTTTGCACTTTCTTCATAGGTAGCTGTGGTAATGAAACAGTGTCAGTTCTTACAGCAGTGCTGGGCTGATATTATGTGCTCAATTAATGTCCACTTTCATTTTATTATTTAAAATATTTTTAATGTTTATTTATTTTTGAGAGAGAGAGAGAGAGCAGAGGAGGGGCAGAGAGAGGGAGACACAGAATCTGAAGCAGGCTCCAGGCTCTGAGCTATCAGCACAGAACCTGATGCAGGGCTGGAACCCACAAACTATGAGATCATGACCTGAGCTGAAGTTGGACGCTCAACCAACTGAGTTACCCAGGAGCCCCAATGTCCAACTTTAGAGACACTTTGGAGTCTTGGTCTAAGTCACACGGCCGTACGGTCTAATCCCCTCACTCTGGGGTTCTCCCCCCTTGTGTAGGGTGTGGACATGCTGGGTCTGTTGAAATGTTGGGACAGATTGCCTACGAGGTGAAGGAGGACATGAGTTCAGTTGAGTTCAATCAGTTCAGAAGGTTTATCCCAGTTTCAGATGCTGCCAGTGGCTTTCAGGGTCTGTGTTCCACCTAGGGGGCTTATCCTTGTGCTGAGCCTTAGGGCTCTGTTATGGGCTGGATTGTGTCCCCCACCCCCAAACTCATACATCCAAGTCCTGACCCCCAGTACCTTAGATGTGACTCTGTTTAGAGAGCAAGTCTTTAAAGATGTAATTAAGTTAAAATGAGATTATTAGGGTGCGCTCTAATCCAGTATAAGAAGAGAAAATTTGGGCGTGGACCAGTACACAGGGACCAAGTGAAGACACCAGGAGAAGAAGGCCATCCAGAAGCCCATGACAAGGCTCAGAAGAAAGAATCCTGTGGACACTTTGATCGGGACTTTGAGTCTCCAGAACTGTTTTCAGGTGTTCAGTCGTCTCTGCCTGTGGTACCTGCTGATGGCAGCCAGAGCAACCGCCATGAGTCCTACCGCCCTCCTCCTGAGGCCTGGGGTAGCGCCCAGGCTGCCCTTCCACCGCTGCCAGATTCCCATCTGACAGAGGGGAAGGGATGGTGGACCAGTGCTTCTCAGACTTTTGTGTGTTTGGAACCCTCTTCTAGGGGAGCCTGTTGAAGAAGCAGATCCCAGAGGCGCGTGGGTGGCTCAGTCAGTTAAGCGTTCCACTTGGACTCAGGTCCTGATCCCGCGGTTTGCAGGTTCAAGCCCCATGTCGGGCTCTGTGCTGCCAGCTCAGAGCCTGGAGTCTGCTTCGGTTTCTGTGTCTCCCTCTCTCTCTGCCCCTTCCTTGCTCAGCTGTCTCTCTCTTTCTCAAAAATAAATTAACATGTGAAAAAAGGATGCATATTCCATGAGTCTTATCAGGTTACATCTGGGGAGGTGCTCAGATGACAGGGTCCATCCCTTTGTTGGGGTCACTGCCTTAGCCCTTGGTCTGCCCAGGCCTTCCTTCTTAGGGGCTGGGCTGGAGGGGAAGCTGGTGTGTGTCACTCCTCCTGGGAGGAGGCTAGATTGTTGGGGCTGGACCTCCCCGATCTGCCCAGGACAGGAGCCCTCTGTGCTCCCCGACCCCCGCCTGCCAGGTCTGTGGGCAGCTGGAGGCTGCCTTTCAAACCTGAGTGGAGACAGGCCTGGCCCCGGGCGGCGGGCCGGGCTAAGCGGGTGCTCCGTGGGCTCCGCTGCAGGGCTGGGCAGAGGAGTCATGAACTCCTGGCGCCTCACTCCTGTCAGCCTCCAGCGCGGCATCTGCACAAAGCTACCTTTTAGAGGTGGGAAATTACAGATGCTGCCACTTCAAAGGCTTTGGCAGCCAGAGCTCCTCTTTGATAGATGACAGTATTATGAATGGTGATTTATTGCTGGGGCCCTTTTGACAACAGAAATAACCAGTTTCCCCACCTTCTTGGCCTCCTCCCCCCAACACCTTGCTGTTTTCTTGGTTGGGGGGGCGCTGTGGGGGTTACCTCCCCGCGCAGGAGGCTGGGGCATCTGTTTAACGCACACAGTGAGGTATCTGGCTTATTAACTTGTCATCATGTGTCATAAAGTTTAGTGAAATGCTGGCAGATTGTAATCCTAAACAGGGCAATTACCCCATTATTAAAGCAGCTTTCTTTCTTTCTCTCTCTGTATTTTTCTTTCTCCCTTTCTCTCCCCCCGCCCCGTTTCCTGGTTGGGTTTGTTCTTACCTCTCTTACTTGCCTGATTAGTCACGGGCAGGAGTCTCCTGCTTTGCAATTATCCCTGAGTAAACCTGGCCTTGGCTAGACACCGCTCCCGGGAAAGTAGACTATGGGCGAGAGAGGCACCTTGCTGCTTGCTGCGCCCGCTGAGCTGGGCATGGGGACAGTGAGCTGTCCCAGGGAGGTGGCCGCGAGCACAGGCGGTGGTGGGACGCTTTCTGGCTCCCCGGCCTGGGTGGTGTGAGGACAGAGAAGACAGAGCTCATGGGGGAACCTCAGCTTCCTTAGCCTTTACAGCTTGTGTGGTCTCTCCCCAGGGTTTATCATTCTTTGCCTTTTACTCGCTTGCTTTTGAATCTGGAACCAGAGGTGGAAAATGGTGAAGGAAGGAAGCAGTGGGGCGGGCGTGGGGAACGGAAGGAGAGGCATCGCTTGACCTGAGTTGGAGTCCTGGCTGCCACTTAATTTGCCAGACACTGGGTTTCTACCTCCATGAAATAGGGTGGTGATTCTCGCCCTGTCCACTTCACAGAGTTCTAGAGAGGATCAAATTAGGTAATGAATGTGAAGGAAGATGGCTAATGGTAAATCGCTCTGCAAATCTGAGGGATTATTTCATTCATGCCATGGGAGAGTCTGATTTCATGTCTAATAGAGCCTGGACTCCAGTTGTTCCAAAGGGTTGTAAGCGTATCCAGATTCGGTCTCCTGTGTCCCGTTCATTATATTTCCCAAGGTCGTGATGACCTTGATTTCTAAATCTACCTGGAAGGCATTGTTCGACTCGTGGTCTGAACAATGGGATTTTTTAGGCATGTTCATGACAGATAGTTGCTAGAGGTACGCTGCTGCATTAAGGATACAGAACTGAATAGGCTGGAGGCAAAATGAAATCATTGAATCGCAGACCTTAGAAATTGGCCAGTTTACTTATCCCATTTTATAGATTTGTAAATTGAGGCTCTAAGAGGTAGAGCAGCATTCCTAAAGTCACTGAGTAAACTATAGGCAGAGCTGGACTAGAATTCTTGTTTCTGACTCTAGTCCAGTGCTTTCTTCTCTGGGAAGAACACCTTAGCAGCTTTGACTCTGGTTGTTTCTTCTTTCCCTTTGTAAGGAGACTTCACCCTTCCCTTCAGGGCTCCCGTCATCAATTACGTCTCAGGAAAGGAACTTCTAGCAGTCAGTTACACGTGAGTATGAATTTATGCCAATATTTAGTTTTCTTGGAGGTGTTTGGTTTTGTAGTTTTATCCCTAGTCATATAGAACTGGGCTTTGTTCTCCGTCAATAAAGTTCCCAGCACCAAAGAGAAGAAAGGCAATGCATTCTTGAGGCAAGGACTCATGAGGGCAGCAAGGGCTGGGCACTGCTTCCTGAATTGCACTGCTCTGGACCGAGATCTACATGTTCATATTTCAGAGCGTGTTTTTCAGGACCTGTCAGGGAGTAGGGTTGCATAGATGAATGGAGTCAGGCAGGTTTATAAATGGAAAACCAGCAGACAGATTTAAAAATGGGAAGAAGCCAGACAGAGTGAAGGCGCTCCCTGAACACAACACCTGCCCCTTCTGTTTGTTTTCTGTATTCTTTCCCGGAGTTGGAGAGCACCAGCAGGCCGACCAGGGCTAAGAATGGTAAGTTCCAAGTTTCTGGTGCAGGGAGGGTTTCTAAGCCCCTACTGTGTGCCGGGCACACTCCTGTGTGCAGGGTGGTGAGGAAAAGAGACCCGATTAACTCTGTCGAGCTGAAATCTAGAGTCAGGGCCATAGGCTAGGGACGGGAGAGATTTTCCTTATGACAAATATGCTGGGCCGCCCTGCTTTTGGCCACGAGGGGAGCAACAGTGCACTCTCTGTAGGTCACCTTGAACCTCTGGTAGAATGTGATGAGATTTAACACTGGTAAATGATTGATGAGAACTTTGCTGGTTGGGCAAATGGGATAAAGAGGATTTGGAGATGATCTGAGCTTGACAGAGAAAGCAGAGGCAAATGTCATAGCCGTAGGGGAATAGAGTGACTCTGATTTCAGGTGTGCAGATCGTGGTGAGACACATCAGCCACATGCAAGTGTCCTGCTGGCCTTAGAGAAGGGTCCTGGAGCCTGGGGAGAGGGCAGACATGGACACCCACGGCCCCCAGCAGGGAGGAGACAGGTGGCACCAGAAGCCATGAGAAGAGCGGTTATCTCTGTGGGGAGGAGAGTTACAGTGGAGCCCCCAGGTGGGCAGGTACGGCCAGAGCTGGGATGGTGAGTGGCACTGCTCTCTTCCCTCTGTTTCTTGTTTGGTGGTCATTGGAGGGTTTGCTGAGGTTGACCAGCTGGCCCGTTGGTCCTAGAGCCCTGAGAGCAATGGCAGATGAGAAAGGACCATGGCGGAGGCGCAACTCTTCCCCTCCCCTGAGTCCATGGGGGGACCTAGGGCTTTGCTGGCTGTGTGTGGTCCTGACGCAGACAGACCGGCTGCCACTCCCCTGGGGTTTAGCCAGGGCAAGGCCTCCCTTTGCCCCTCTGAATTCAGAGGGAGAAGATCTGTGGCAATTTCAGATGGCATGAGCTAGAGTATGTCATTAACTGATGAGGTGACCTTGGACAATTCACTTCATCTCATTGTGACTCATCTGAAGAGTAGGGGTATCACACCTGACCTGCTGACCTTGTTGGGTTGTTGTGAAGTAATGGCTAACGAGATAATGGATGGCAGGTGTTTTCTATCCTTTATGGTGACTGGAGCAAGTTAGTTCCCACCATGATGACGCTTGTTCTGTTACCGAGGCCACTTGGACGACCACCTCCCTTCACTGAGGAAGCTCCAGGGGCAAATGCTCCTGACCTCTGCCCGGAGGGATCGGAATCCCGGTCTACAGGGTAGGAGGGACACCCTTCTTCCAAGGATCAAGGGGGTGAAGGAGAATCCCTGGTTTTAGGGGGTCTTCCGAGAGCCACACCATGCCCCCCTCCATTTGAGGAGGCTGCTAAGTTCTTGTGCCTGGCTCCGGGGGCGGCCCCAGGGCCACACAGATGTCAAACCGGAAAGGCAGCTCCCTGGCTCTGGTTCTGACAGGTGTGTCAGCCAGAGCCTGGAGATAAGGGAGAGAGGCAGGCTGAGCTCCGGCCTCTGTCAGTTGATAATTGCTGTGCAATAGCAGGTCTGTAATTGCTAAATAAAACTTCTCGTCTTCCCTGCGATGGATTTATGGCCGAAATACCTTATCCGACCTGAGCATATTTCATCTGAGTGTACATGGGTGTGTGTGGGATGGGGAGGGAGAAGAAGCAGTTGGGAGAAAGTTTCCTGAGGTGCTCAGTACGTTCCTACCTGCTCCCTTCCCTGAAGTATCATCCAGAAGCTCTTTCTAGATCTGCCAACACTTATATTCATGGATCTTCTCCAGAACCTCGCACAGTGTAGACACTGCATGCAATATCTGCCTGTGAGGATGATAATAATGATGATGAAGACAGCGGCCTGGACAAGTTTAATTTAATTCCATTCAGCGAATACGTAACCAGTGCCCATTCTTGCCAAGGGCTAGGAAAGCAGTTATTATTATTAGGGTGTGGGGAGGAGGGAAAGTTCTTGAGAATGTAAAATGAGATGACACAGAACTTTCGCTCTAGAAGCTTGGGGGCCAGGATGCACACACACTGGGAGGGAGATGGGGCCAGGAGGAGGGCAGGGAAGCAGGGACAGAGTGTCCAGAGTGGAGCTCCAGGGGCCAGGTGCCTGCAGAACCCTTGCTCTGCCACTTATTCTCCAGGGGAGCCCGGGTTAGTTTCTTGTCCTTTGGGGTCCTCACTTTCCCCGCCTGTGAAATGGGGACCATAGTGCAGCTCCTAAGGCTGATGGAATGGTCAGATGATTGGTTGTAGGAGGTTGGCTCAGTGGGCAATATCACCAACATGGCGACGAAGATAGGGAGCAGGGACCCACAGCTGGGGCCAGTCTGGAGGTGACCTAGAGTCAGGTGGCTGTCACCAATGCAGGGCTCTATCTACGCCGGTTATACTGTTCTTTTACAATTTTTAAAAATTTAAAATTGGTTTATTGTAACAGGTAATACACATCCAAGTGGCTTGAAACTTAAGGGGTATAAGGAAATATGTGTCGGGAAGGAAAATTACTGCTTCCCCGGGCTCCCTAAGCACTCTGTTCTTTGCCCTGGTGATGACAATGATGAGGATGATGATGATAAAAATAGCTAATCATTTAGACTCACCTTGTGTCCAGTATGGTTGTGTTTATATTAATTCATTTAATTCATACACATATGGATTAATTCCTATTCCTAAATTCCTATTCATACACATCACATATTAGTTTATTTAATCCTCAAGGCAATGGCTTCCAAAGTAGGTACCATTATTATCACTACTTCTCAGAACATGTAACATATGATGAAACACTTTTACTCTTTATTTTCCATTTGAAACGTTTATTTACATCTTTCCAGCCCCAACGTATAAGAAAAGGCCCCTAGACAAGAATGATAATCAAAGACAGTAGGGGTCATGGCGATTTGGGGAGACCTCACTAAGAGAAGGCTGGGAAGGATGGGGGTGGATGGGGAAGAATGATGAAGAATATAGTTTGTACCTCTCTAGCTTCTATAGAATACTTCACAAAAGAGTGCCCCCCACCACAACTCACAGCATGAACTAGGTATTATTACCTTAAGTTTTATCACTAAAACTTTTTTATTAATTTTATTAATTTTTTTAGAGAGATGAAAGTGAGCGAAGGGCAGAGAGGGAGAGAGAAAAAATCCCACAAGGGGCAGAGAGAGAGAGAGGGAGAAGGAAAGAGAGAGAAGTGGGGCTCACCGATACAGGGCTCAAACTCACAGGCAATGAGATCATGACTTGAACTAAAGTCGATGCTTAATCAGCTGAGCCACCTAGTCACCCATTACCTTCACTTTTATGGAGGAGAGTAGCAGAACTATTAAGAGCTAAGTGATTTGCCCCAAATCTTACAACAAGTCCCAAGCTGGCACATAACCCTGTCAGGGCTCCTTAGTCCAGCACTTTTGCCATTGCAAAATGGTGAGATGGGGACAAGCATGAGCAAATGTGAATGATGGAGAACAAGGAGACAGTATGGAGACCGGAGTGCTGATCAGAAATTCAGGGGCAGGGAGAGTGGGAGAGAGGCAGGTGGGCTCTGTGGGGCTTCTCTTTAGCTTTAACTTTATAGAAAGAGAAGGTCAAAGTAGAGATGCTCTGATCTCTTGTCCTGGGTGGTGAGGGTTCTCCAAATCACAGCCCAATAGGGACCCAAGCAGATGTGCAAGTAGAACTTCTATTTACTTTTCTCAGATGGGTCTTAAAAGATTTGAACTCCTTTTGGGGGGACAGAGAAGTCATTCTCCTTTGTAAAGGGAGCAGATGAAGGGACACACTGGGTTAGCATTGGATAGCAGAGTGGTTAGATCTAGTGAGCCAACCCCCGGGACAAATGGGTGGGCCAAGATGCATGCATAGTGATGTCACACCAAGGTCTTCATTTCTGTAGATGGTTATTAAAATCTGTGACCTGTCCATCCCTTCTTTGGAAAAAAAACATTTACTGAGGCTTGGATATACAACAGGGAGGAATTCAGACCATACAAAGGAATAGATCTTATCAGAAAGTGCTGTAATGACAGAGGGACAGGTGCTACGTGTGCACATAGGCAGAGCCGTCAGGTCTAGTCTACGAGGTCAACAGCGACTGCTCGGAGGAAGCCATGTTTAAACTGAGACCTGCAGAGGGAATGAGAGAGAGGGTGTTGGTCAGCAGAAGTAGATGAAAGAATCATCTAAGCAGAGGGAACCTGGGGTGAGATCTGGAAGAAATTCATTACGGCTGGAGATGGAGAGCGAGAGACAGGGACAGTGTCTGGTATGTGCAGGGTATGGCTCAGTAATTGTTTCTTGAGTGGATTAAGGAGATGTGCCTGGAGAGGTAGGTGGCAGATTGTGTAAGGCCTTGAAAGTCATGGTAAGATTTTCGATTTTATTTGAAGGGCAATATGGGAAGCCAGCCTATATCCTTGTGCTGTAGGAATTTCCTAGATCTGACCTTGGTAAATCCACTGTAGCCACGGTGGGGCCGGACACTTGAGTTCTCTGGCTTGGGGTTTGGCCAGATGAGGGATAGAAGGAAATTGGATAAAGCAAGGTATGCCAGCCAAACATGTTGGGTTAACCAGTTAAGCGTGTTGGCAAGAGAGGGTGAAGTGATGGCCATGGGATCTGGGCTGGAAAGAGAAGAAGGTGAAGACAAAGAAGACTAATGGGAGAAAGTAGAGTGGATGTGGATTCTGGACTGATGACCTTCATGGGATCAAAAATCCAGAGGCTTTGGGAAGGATTGGTGAGAAGGTGGTCAGGAGGATGGCCTGTGAATTAATGGCTTCAGGGATGTTGACTTGGGAAGGAGTGGCTACAGAGGCGTGGGCATTGAGATCACTGCGATGGAGTCAAGGAACTGAGGGGCAGGTTGGGGAATGGGTCATCCAACTAGAGATGGAAGTCACTATGGATGGGTGGAGAGACACTGGAATTGGGGCCCAAGACTTCATGGGATGGAGCATAGGATATGAAGGACTGCAGGACAGTGGTTGACGAGGACGGAGAGGGCAAGGAGGTACAGGCGCCAGTCACTGTGGGAGGTGCAGAGATGCATAAGGTCCAGAAGGGGTGCCATCTAGTCACGGGTAATGTGTCTGCCTGATCTGGGATAGTCCCTCCAGGTACTGGCCAGACAAGTGGTTTACAGGTTAAATATCACTGCTACATTCATTATGGCAGCAACAGCCTCCGGTCAGTGAAGGCTTGCCCTGTGCCAGATGCTTTAAACGTCGTCTGTAATCCATGCGACAGTCTTGCTGTGTAGATGAAGGTAAGGGGCGGGGGTCTGTGAGTCCTACTGAGCTCAGTTTGAAGTCTTCGTACTGCCACTTACAGGCTGTACGACCTTGGCCAAGTCTCTTCACCCGTCATCTGTAAAGCAGGACAAACAGAGTTGAGGTGAGGATTAAATGGGCTTGTTTCTGGAAAGCCCCAGGCCCAGATACCCTTGACCAGGTGCTAGCTGTCCTTAATACTGTGTAACTGAGGAGACTGACGTTCAGAGAGGGTAAGTGATTTGCCTGAGGTCACACATCTAAGAAGTGGCAGCATTGATTCAAACCCAAACTCCAAAAAGCGCTTTGAAGATGAAAGCGCCCTGTCACAGGGTTCTCAGAAGTGTACCGCATTTACCTGCGGAGGGACTCTGGGTTTGAACCCGGGGGTCTGCCTCCCTCCTTATCACCCAGCTCCCCCAAGCCATCTTTCGTTTGACACTGTGACTCTCACCCCAGAAACACACTGCCTGTCATACGATCCTAGGTGAAACCAAAACTCAGAAGAGGTCACTGACTTGTCCTGGGTCACCTGCTATAAGTGGTGGCATTGGAGCCTGGGTCTGAGTGACATTCGCTCCACTGTCACGTCTTTCCTGGCTTCTAAGGGAATGGGGTGGGACATGAACCCTGGAATGGTTCTGCGGTGCCTTTGCCAACAAGCACAGGGCACTCACTTATTCAAACCCTTGGACTGCTTATTAGTTTTAACTTCACAGGGCCAGAGATTTCAGAGCAGGGCCCCTGAGAGGAGTGGGAAGGACACCCGGGCCCTGGCAGCCGTGGGCTCCTGTGCCGGCTCTGCTTCCTGTTCGTTGTGCGGTCCCGCACGAGTCACATCTTGATTTCTAAATCTGAAAAATGGGAATGATAATTGCCTTGAGTATCTCATAGGATTGTAGTGAGGCTCAAATTAGATGATGTAAGGAAAAGTGCTTTGAAGATGAAAGCACCCTGTCATCAAGTTTTCAGGAAGATGTACCACATTTATCTGGAGCGAGACTCTGGGTTTGACCCCGGGGTCTGTCTGCCTCGCTTCCCATCATGCCGCATGCCCGGCCCAGGTAGGCAGCAGTGGGAGCTGAGTCTTTTTTCTTCACTGTCCAGCTGGGTACCACCTCCACCTCTAGCCCGTTGGTCCCCAGCTATGAGGTGGTGTGTGAAGGGCTCAGTCAGGTTGGGGGGACAGAGGCTCTGACTCCCTGGGCCAGTTGTGAGCTGCCTTCACCCCCCCCCCCCCAACCTCCCATCCACTCAGCACTGATGAGCCTTCTGCAGAAGTATGAGAGGTCCCCACATGCTCATCTGAGGAGACTAATTGGCTCGTGAACACGGAGATGAGATCGGCTGTATCTGGATCGCCTTTGGGACCTGCCCAGCCTCTCTCTGCCCCAGCCCTGGAGTGCTGAGTGATAGAACTTTGTGAGTGACAGAGCGGAGCATGGAGCCTTCACGCTGGAGCTGGTGGAGCAAAGGGAAGTGGGGGCCGAAGCACATGTACCTTCCTGTGCCCCTTGCAGCTCCCCTTCAGAAGAGTCTGGCACAGGTTCACAGGCAGTTGATAGGCATCTCATTTTTTTCCATTGAGGTTAGTCTTTTCTGGTATAAATGGTTCCCCCTGCTTTTTCCTCTGTCTTCTGTTGTTTAATCCAGGACGGGGAGCTGGACACCAATGACAGCCATGGACATGGAAGGGAGCAGGTGGAGGAAGGAAGCTGAATTAATCTGAGCACCTACTGTGTGCCAGTTCCAGCAAAATCGTGAGGGAGCCTCATTGTCTTAGAGTCTGAAAACATTCAAGGGAATGAAAAGGAGGGGAAACCAGAAACCATCTATTCTATTCTCCTCCTACTGATAAGGAAGGACTTGTCCAAAGTCCCTGAACCTTGTATCACTTTTTCTTTCTAGGAAAGCAGTTGTCCTATAATAATCCTCCTTTGTAGGATAACGTGATTTAGCCTCACTTGGGATGACTGTGTCCACAGCCTCATGGACTGTCAGAGGCCCTGGGCCAGCCTGTGGGGGGCCTGTGCCATGAGCACCCATCTTCCCAGCTTCCTCGTGCTGCATTTCCTGCCCTAAATCCTGGGCTTGTTGCTGGCACCTTTCTCCTCTGCTGCCTCTTGGTGTCTCATCCCTCTCAGCACTCAAGGGGTTAATGGCATCAGGGGTCATCCAGTTCCTACTGCAGTGCCAACACGAGAGGATTGGGGAACCCTTCCAGGTAAGGGGGACTCCACCTGCTATGGTGGGATGAACTGTGTCCCCCACAGATTCACACGTGGAAATCCTAACCCTTGGTACCTCAGAATGTGACTGTATTTGGATATAGGGTTTTAACGAAGTCATTAAATTGAGGTTATTAGGGTGGGCTTCAATCCAACATGGTGGGTGTCTTTTTAAGAAGAAGAAATTTGGTCACAGATAGGCACATAGAGACCACGTGAAGGCAGGGAGAGAAGACACCATCTACAAGCCACGGACAGAGGACTTGCAAGAAACAACCACTCCAGCACTTTGGTCTTGGACTTGGAACCTCCAGACCTGTGAGACAACACCTTCCCATTGGGCGAGCCCCTCAGTCTGTGGTGCATTGTTAGGGCAGCCCTGGCCAATGGATGCATCTGGGCTCTTCTGCAGTCAGTGGGCTCAGGAGTGGCTCCAGTCAGGAAGACCTACTGGAGGTCAAGTAGGGGGTGCAAAGCACCCAGGAAGGCCTCAAGGGAGCAGTTTCCAGGTAACAGAAGGTCTAGCATGGCTTCTCAAATCCCTGCCACAAGAGTCTGGGCCACCCAATGTGTCAATGGGACCTGGTATGAGTGAGACAGACTTAGTACCAAGAAACCCGGGCTCTATGGGTGCCCAGTCCTTCCCATTGTGGGATCTAATGTGAATTCCTTCACTTCTCTGGGTCTTAGTTTCCTCATCTGTGGCGTGGAGAGAATAATGGCTGCCCGACTTACCTCAGAGGCTGTGCTGCAGATTACACAAGAAAATGTGCAGTGCTTTGCCCGAGTTAGTGATGGTGATGAGGTGATGGTGCTTTCTCTCTCCTCTGGGGGCGTCAGTGCCCAGGTCTGGGGTCCTTCTGCTATTGAAGGGCAACCGAGGCTTTCCTGGAAATGGCAGAAATGTAGAGGTGAGGATCCTCCTGTGAGTCCATTTCTCATCAGCGAAGACAAATCTCCAGCCCAGAAGCATCTCAGGTGGGCAGTAAAGCAGTTGTGCATCTGTGTGCATTTCTCCGAATCTTAATCTTTATAAATTATAAGCCCAATAATGCATTTTGTAGAAAAATGAGAAAGTGCTTTTATTTTCTACCATTTCCACCATTGTCAACACCAAATGTATATACTCTCCCAGCTTCTTTGTGTGTTTGTTTCTTCACAAAAATGAAGTCCTGGACGCTTGGGTGGCTCAGATGGTTAAGTGTCCGACTTCAGTTCAGGTCATGATCTCACATCGGGCTCTGTGCTGACAGCTCAGAGCCTGGAGCCTGCTTTGGATTCTGTGTCTCCCTCTCCCTCTGCCCCCCTTCTGCTCCTGCTCTGTCCCTTTCTCTGTCTCAAAAATAAATAAATAAACATTAAAAAAATTTTTAAAAATGGAGTCCTGTTGTGCATAATGTTTTATAACCTATTTTGAAAATCAACAACACTTCACAAACATCTTTTCGTATTGACCCAGATTCATCTTCATCATCATGTTTTATTTGGGACTGCTATCCCACAGGCAGCTCTTGAATCCCTAAATGTGTATGAGGGGAGCTGTTCCCTGGGAAATGACTCCTCTCTGTCCAAAGTACGTTCTCAGGTGTGTGGACCCCTGGGTCCCTGTAGAGGCAGGTGAGGTTTGGAGATCACAGAACTTGGAGTCCATTGGGCAGGAGATCAGCCACAACTCTGCAATATACAAGCTGTAAACAGGGAAGGACAGGGCCCAGGGCCAGCTGCTCCCCATTTCCAGGCCTCCATAAAGGATTAATAGTATGGTGTAAATGAGGGAACTTTGTAAACTGGCAGCGATTATTAATACAAACTCATGGATGAACAAAGGCTATTTTGCTGCTCTTGCAAGAGAAAATCCAATGTCTTGAGAGTCATAAAATAGCATGAAAGAATGAGTCTGGCCTGGAAGAGAGCTTGGGAAGGAAAAATCATATTTTAGTTTTGAGAAATGATTTGGACTTTGAGAACAGACTTCTTGGTAAATGAAGAGGTGAGGAAGCTCACTTTGGAAGTAGAGAAAAAAAATGATCAACTTGAAGGAAGCTAGAAACAAGGGTTCCCAACAAACAGTTAATAGTGATGATGATGAAGGCTGCCACAAAGAGCATATATTGTATGTTCAGACACTGCTGAGATCCTCTGAACACCCCTAGGAGATAAATACTATCATTATTCCCATTTTATAGATGAAGACACTGAGGCACAGAAAGATTAAGTAACTCTCCCAGGTCACACAGCTGGTGGGGGGGAGGGGAGCCAGTGTCTGAGCCCAAGGCCAAGGTCATGTGTTTCCCTAGACTGAACACACTTGGGACCAGGTAGGCAGGGCTGCAGAAGGAGAGCACTCTAGACAGATGGAATGTTGAAGACACGGATGTTGGATCTATTTGTGTTTGTCTATTTGGAGACAACCTGCCTTGACTAGTTTCGTGAATGTTGGAGGAGACCAGCTGGTAGGCATTTTGGTCTGTGACAGCCTGGGAAGTGGAGGGCAAGGAAATAAGGGAGGTGTCTGTCTCTGTTATTTCTCCAGGGCCCCAGGGAGGTGACCAGTGGGAGGGAGTTGTCTGCTGGGCTGCTGAGCCATGACATTCTTGACCACTGGCCTCCACCAAGAGGACCTAGGATTGGTGAGAACTTCCCTATGGTTTAAGGTGGGTCCTAGATCGGGGATCTGCTGTGGGTGTACATTTGGTTGGTGTCTCAAGGGTGGTCTCTAGGAGGTATAGACTTTTCTTTCTCCTTTTCTCCTGCCTGTGCTACTTCCCTCTCAAGCATGACTGGGTGAGGCAGCCTGGAAGGTATAGGTGGAAGGGATGGAGAGTCATCCCTCTGTGGGGATGATGGAGGACCCCAGGAATGGCCCTGAAGCCTTGGAGAAGTTTGGAGAAAATCCTGCATTCTTTCCCTTGCAGTATCAACAGAGAATGGAGTGGCGATTGCTGGGGGGAGGGGTTATTTTGTTCCTGCTGCTGTCTGAAGCCACACTGAGAGGCTGACAAGTGAAGGGTGCACTCCTGCTGATAGTGGTCAGGGGGGACTGGCCAGAGTGTGTGTCACTATGGAATCAGCTGGGCATGCCAGGCAAAAGCAGGGTCCTGAAGCCTTCCCTGTAGCCCTTAGTGGGCTCCTATAATGGCGCTGATGCCCTGGGGTCACCGTGCCTCGCCTAGGAGGTCAACAGCAGGATAGAATGTGCTGCAAGCTGGGGGGGGGGGGTCCCAGCATTGGGAAACCAGCAGAGTGCCTGAGTGGTTGGGAGGAGTGAATTCATAGGCTTAGTTATTAATGTGCCATGTGATGGGATGGGTGCCAGGGACCATGGTCACCACCCCACACTCCATGCCTGCACTTGGAGGGCTAAAGGTAGTGTTCAGGAGTTGGCAAGGAAGTGGATAGATTACCATGCTGAGGGCTAAGTGACTGCTGGAGACCTGGGAGGGTGCCGGGTGCATGCGGAGGGAGTCGGGTGGGCTCTGCCTGGAGGAATCCTCACCGACAGCGAATCCCTGTGCAGAGAGCTCTGCCCCGTCCCCTGAGATCCCTTTTTAGGGAACTGTCCCTTCCTTGTATGTTTGACAATATGTTTAAAAAATTTTCTTTTAATGTTTATTCATTTTTGAGAGATAGAGAGTGAGTGGGGGAGGGGCAAAGAGAGAGGGAGACACAGGATCCGAAGCAGGCTGCAGGCTCTGAGCTGTCAGCACAGAGCCCCACTTGGGGCTTGAACCATGAACATGACCTGAGCTGGACGCCTAACTGAGTGAGCCACCCAGGGGCCTCCCCAGCTGCATTTTGGGATGCAGGCAGGAAAAAGGTGGGGTCGTTCAGTTGTGGGGGGACCCCTGGGACTCGTAGCCTACAAGGTTGTCTAGTCTGAGGCCTCCTTTTTAACCTCGTGGCTGCCGCACCCTGCTGGTTTGAGGGGCTGGGGCGGGGGGCACATTAAGCTCTCTCAGGTTTTTCATCAGTGGCTTCCTTGCATCGTGTCTGCAGGATGTTTATAAAACTCTGAATCAATTTGAGGCGCAGAGATTTTCAATCAGGGAGGCAGATTGTGCTGATAGGGTCAAAAGGCCTGTCGCCAACGAGGATCATAGCATCTGACATATTAATTTGAGCTGTCAGAACCAATATGTGTAACGGAGGCGTGGAGGCACAGGTCCTGTTTCTGAAAAAGAGTGGGAAAAGGGAAGAGAAAGGGGGAGAAATACCTACCCGCTCCCACTATGTCAAACTAACATTTCACAGATTCCTGTTGAATCAGCCCTGCCGGCATGTGACCCGTGTGCCCTCCGTTCCTGGGGAGGCAGCGGGGCTGGAGGACTGGAGCCTTCTCTGTGGAAGATGCTGGATGCATCCCAGCGACTAGGGCCCTGTCGCCCTGTGAGTAACCTTTACACAGACACCCACCCTCTGCCTCTTGCTTTGCCCCTCTGCACCATCTGAGTCCCAAAGCTCCCATGCTGGCACAGGAGGCCTCTCTGAGCCTCGGCAGGAAGCACGTTTGTTACTGAAAACCTTTGATATCTTGCACAGGAACGGTCTAGAGCTGGAGTCGGGCCTCTGGCAGGAAATCCCCATGAATCCTGCCAGTCCCGGGGTCACACACAGCACACCTCCTGCCTAGGACCCTCCCACCCCTTTCCAGTTCGCCTTGTCCCCCGCAAACCTCATGCTCCTGACCCTCTCAATTCCTTTCAGACCACTTTGGACAACCCCCACCCCCAATTCCCTCAAGACCCTACACCTTCCCTTACTGAGATCTGGATGCTAATGTTCTTAAGTCACCCTGCATGGACACGTGGTCTGGGAAGGTCATGGGCACGTTGGGTACACACCATGTTCCTGGGGACTCCATCCGGTCAGGTTCCTTGTATAAGGCAGGGTGGACCCAGAGAAGCCCAGCAGTGTCCACGCTTCTTACACCAGGTACTCATGAAAATATGGGAACATGTCCTATTGTGGCCCAGACATGGAAGCTTCGTTCCTAGGAGCTCGTGGGTGCTGCTGGCTCCTGACCGGGTTGGTGTTCTATGTTACGTAAAGGAAGAACTATGTTTCATCCAATGGAAACAATTCATGCTTAGGCACAGCAGAGATCCAGCAATCTCGAGAGGTGGGCGATACCCTTATATGAACAGGTGAGCAACTGTGTAAAAAGATGGAGTAACTTGAAAGTTGTTAAAGTCCCCTGTGGCCCTGGGAAGACGCGAGAAGGAGGTTCAGATCTGTTGGTGCGGTTCCAAGGCTCATGCTTCCCTGGGGTCCGTCTCTGTATGTGGGGCCTTTCAGGGATGGAAGAAGAAGAAGGGGGTTTTCTGGGCAGTGGTGGATGGCTCTTTCTGGACACAAAGTTGACCCCATCGCTCCTTCACAGCCTGGCCTCCCTCTAAAATTGCTGGATGGCCACTTTTTCCTCCAGCCACTCTCTGCCCCACCCTCAAACCAGTGGAGGACCTGGTTTTAAATACTCAAGGTTTTCGGGACTCTGGGTGGCTCAGCCAGTTAAGCATCT
This sequence comes from Suricata suricatta, assembly GCF_006229205.1. Taxonomy (NCBI): domain Eukaryota; kingdom Metazoa; phylum Chordata; class Mammalia; order Carnivora; family Herpestidae; genus Suricata; species Suricata suricatta. Next base: position 32,556,056 of record NC_043700.1, on the reverse strand, counting down.
GATCCTTGGTTTTGGCTCAGGTTATGATCTCACAGTTCCTGAGATTGAGCCCTGCATTGAGCTCTGTGCTCACAGCATGGAGCCTGCTTGGGATTCTCTCTCAGCCCTGCTTGTGCTGTCTCTATCTCTCTCAAAATAAACACACATTTTAAATAAAAAAAACACTCAAGGTTTTCCCTTCTCACAACCTTTCATGCTGTGCAAAGGATACAGAACTTTGAGGAAAAAGGCCCTTAAAAAGTCTTTCTTGAGTTGTGTGCGAGAACTACGGAAGGCCTTGCTTTGATGGGGGCTGAAGCCTGGAAGGGAAGGAGAGTGGGGGTGGGGGCAGAGCTTGGCAGCCCCCAGCTCCCGCCCATCATCTCCCCGTGGCTGGGTCTGTCTCCTTGGATGGAAGGTCTCACAGAAATGGGGCAACAGCTTCACTGTCTTCTTATCTTCTCTGGATCAGGGCTTCCCTCCACCCACAATGTTCAAATCAGAACAAAACAGGGAGAGAGAGAGGTGAGGCCTTGGCGTTTTAGCTCATGGAAATGAGGTTACTCACTGAAATGGCGAAATAGACTGTTGGATGGTCGCGCGTATTTTAGTATCTGTGAAGATACTAAAAACCATCAAATTTTAATACTGTAGATGCGTGCAATGTATGGGATTTGAATTATATCTCAATACAGATGTTAAAATGAGGAAGAAAAGGACACTCTTCACACCAGGGCCTGGCCTTGGGAGGGGCATGACGGGGTCCCAGTGGTGGGATGGCCACAGAATCCACGAGGCAGTGAAGAGGCTGGAAAGGCCTCTGCTTCCCAGCCTGGCTCATGTCAAGGCCTGCGGTGAAGTTAGATATCTGTGGCATTCTGGTTCGCAGGATGTTACTGCTGGAAGCGAGTCACAAGGCCCAACCCTTATTTCTCAGATGCAGAAACTGAGGCCCAGCAAGGGGGCTGGCCTGTCCCCAGAGCACAGTAGTTAGAGACAAATCTGGAGCAGAGCCGGTCTCCTGATGTGCCTTCTAGTGTCCTTCCAATGAAGAAAACCTGAACGATGTGCTGGGCATCACTGGTAAAGAGTCAGTCCTTACAGAGTATACAGTGTGGGGGGGGGGCAGGCTGGTCAACAAGTCTTCACACTGCAGTTTGAGGCTTTGTGATAGAGGAGGCTCTAAGTGGACCGAAGGAGGGTTAAGACCCCTGGAAGGGTGTGTCAGAGTGTCCTGTGTGTGTTTGTGTCCAATCAAGGATGGGTGCTCAGATCTGAGGTCTGAGTGATGAATACGCATCAGGTGCGTGAGAGATGGCAGGCTCCTAGCACAGAGTCCAAAGGAGAGAGGCATGCTGGGACATTTGTGGCATTAAGAAGACATTCAGTACGATCCCCAAAGACGATATGGGGAGTGAGCAGAGAATGTGGAGAAATAAAACCAGGCATCTGGGCTAGATTCTGTAGGACCTTCGAAAACTCCTGAAGGTGTTTAGGCTTTATTTTAAGATGAACAGGAAGTTATTCCGGCATCCAAATTGTGCCAAGGAAGCTCTCCTGTGGTCCAACAGCCCCGAAGCTCTTTGGGTAATGTCATGACTGCTCTCTTACTGAGCATGTCCTGCATGGCTGGCTCTGGGCTAATGTGAGTATTTAACACCGAGGGACTCACGTGATCTCCATAACAATCCAATAAAATATTAACCATTGTTACTCACACAATAGCTGACAGCTTAAGTTAGCACGAACTATGGGCCAGCCATAAGTTCTAAGGACCTTACATCTATCCACCAACTTAGTCCTCATGGAAAATCTGTATGATAGACATGATCATCACCCCCGACATTAGCAACTAGCAGAAGGAACACTAAGAAGATCAGTAACTGGCTGCAAGTCCTACAACCACTTGCAAAAGTGGGTTCACCCTGACAGCTACACTCCAGAGTGTCTGGGAGCCTCTGTGCTGGACGGCTCAGGCTGTAGCACCGCCCTATCAGGCATCACCCACTCCATCTCTCTGAGCCCCATAATACAAAAACTAAAAGAAAGATGTAAACCTTATAGACAAATAAAGCATCTCCCCCTTACTGTTAAATTCCTTTCCCTCTCCCTTCAAACAAACAAACAATCCTCTCACATCCAAGGCAGGCACCTCCTGGCCCAGGAAGTCAGGGAAGGGACCAGAATGTTACACAAGAGGCACAGGTCACACTTCCGGTGGGAGGGTGCAGTAGGCAGAATTCTGAAATGACCCCCATGGCCTTTGCCCCCTGGTGTTGCTGTCCTGACTTTGTTACCCATCACAGCAAGAGAGATTTTGTAGATGTAGTTAAGGTTACTAATCAGATGACCATAAACATGGGAAACTCTCCCGGTGGGTCAAACCCCATTGTGTCAGGGCTTGAAGGGTAGAGAATGTTCTCCAGGGGGTGGTAGAAGTAGGCGTCAAAGAGATTGAGGCGTGAGAAGAAGCTGATGCCAGGGGGACCCTCTGTTGATGATTTTTTAATCTTGTTATTTCTTCTTCATTTTTTACTTGGAATTCTTCTAGAAAGAAGTGCTTTCCTTCATCACTATTTGGTTAGCTTCACATAGAGTTTATACAGGAAAGGTGGTATAAATGTTTGATTCTTCTCCCTCATTTATCATTTCAAAGACATTTTTTACACAGTGGTACCAAAGAAAGTGCCCAAGTCCAGAGAATGGATAGATCACAAAGGGTTAGAGCCAAGCTTTGAACCTAAATTTCTGATAGTCTGGCTTTTGGGTTTAACTATGGCATCTGTTGCCTCCCAGAAAGGAAGGAAAATGGTCTTGAGATACTGTTAAGTGAATCAGGCAAAATATAGGGGCGCTTGGGTGGCTCAGTTGGTTAAGCGTCTGACTTCTGCTCAGGTCATGATCTCACAGTTCATGAGTTAGAGCCCCCTGTTGGGCTCTGTGTTGTCAGCACAGACCTGCTTCAGATCCTCTGTCCCATCCCTTCTGCCCCATTCCCTCTGCCCTGCCCCCCTCTCAAAAACAGATCAACGCTAAAAAAATCAGGCAAAATATAAAAACATATCTCTATGAATCCATTTGTAAATGCAGAGAGAAAGATGGGGGAAAATATGCCATGATTTTTATAGCCATTGCCCCTGAAAAGATTAAAAACAAGAAGCATCTGGAATACCAGGGTTCTTCTGTTTCTGGTCCTTCCTTACAAGCTGCTAAGAACCCACAGGTGATACTGAGTTTCCTGTTTGTAGAAGTCCTTGCTGTCTTTGTCCTTGAATGCTGGCTGGTGTCATGTGGGGGAGCTTGGAGGCATCTTTCTCTAAGGAGAGAGGGGACGTACCACCGTTCCTCCCTTCAGGTTTCCTACATCCTTGCTGCTGCTGTCCTACAATGTGGTTCAGGGGAAGGTGCCTGCTGTGAAGTCATATTATTTAGGCTCATGTCTGTGCTTAGTCACTTCCTACCTGTGTGATCTTGGACAAGTGACTTAACCTCTCTGTGCTTCAGTGTACTTATCAGTGTACTCAGTCATAGTACTGACCTCACAGGGTTTTAGAGGATTAAATGAGCTAATGCAAGTGGGGCGCTGGGTTTAAAATACTCCTCACATTCTCGTTATTCTTGTCTGGGGCGGGGGGTGGGGTGGGGCGGGAAGAATCACTAGCTTTGGAAGGTTCTGCAGTTGCAAGAATGTAAGGGGGGGTGACCTCTTCCCCAGGTGCTGTGGAGATCACAGCCAAGCCCAGGCGCTGCCTCCTCAACACACGTTTTCCCCCTCGTCCAGTTTACCTTGGCACAAAAGGATAATTCACCAGTATGTCCACATCCTGGTCTTTGACATAAATCTTCTCTATTCGCACATGTGGTGACAGCTCCCCAGGTCTCCTGGACTTTCTTCCCTGAGTTTCCCATTAATGTTGTCTACACGAAGGAAGGCCTGGTGTGCCTGCCTTTCCCTGAAGCTGTCCTTCTTTGCAGAAGAGCGGGTAAGGGGGAGGGGTGGGGGCCTGAAGAAGAGGGAGGTGGAAAAAAGACTGTCCTGGACAGAACATGACCTTGAGATCCAGGGTTGAGGGCTTTAACAGCAGCCTGGCCTAGAAATGCCCAGGCGGGCCATCCCCCACCCCAGCAAGGCGTGCTCTGGACGGGCGCCGGTCAGCCTGGCCATCAGGGGAAGGCGGGTGGAAAATGAAATTGGTTTGGGCTCTGGCGGGTGAGTGGGGATGGGGAGGAGGGGAACCGGTATTTGCGAGGCTAGGTCTTGGTTTGATTTCCTCCTCAAGTACCATTTTTTCCTTCCCTTTTGCCAAACAAGTGGACGGTGCTTGGAGATCGCCAACCAGTCCGGGCCCTAATGATGCATCCTCTGGCCTTTCCTAAACAGCTCTCTCCTCTGGGTCCTGCTGAAGCTCAGATTCTTAGTTGGGCTCCCCAGGGGTGTGGACAATCATTCTATTTCTTTCACAACTGTTTGGGTTTGGATCAGAAGCCACTGTTGAAAGAAGTGAAAGAAGAGAAAACCATTCTTCATTTTGGGGCACTGCTCAAGGTGTATCGGGAATGTAAATGAAGTTTTCTTGTTCAGCCTATTTATTCACTGGAAGCGTACTTATGGATTCTTTTAAATAGTGCTTTTCAACTTTTTTTTTTTTTTAAAGAGTAGAACCCCTGCCTCTTTAATAAAATCTTGGTGAGACCTGGTAGAGAAGGGTCTGAATTGCAATTCAGAGAGATTCGGTGGCTTGCTTGAGGCATCCGAGCTCATTAACGGGGAGACATTCTCATTTCTAACCCATAGGTCAAATACGCCCTGGTTATTTGGAGCACTTATGCAGAAGTCCAGGCAGTTTTGAACTTACAAATGAGTTCTGTTCTGAAAGTTCATCTGCAAGTCAGTTGTCTGGTACTTGGAATGTGTTTTCCTATAGAAACAGAGGCACGGATGGTGGCTAGGTTCCCAGACCAGCCCACAAAAGCCTATTTAATCCACGACGCGTTGGAATTCTAGAACTAATGGTTCTCTATCAGGTGCTTTGTGCTCCTAACGGTACCCCTTGAATGCTCACCGCTGAAGGGACAGGGAGACCTCGGCTGTGGGGAACGTGGCTGTCTAGTGGTCTCCTCCATGGAGAACACAGTACAGAACGAACAAGGGGACAAAAATGGCCTGCGTGTATGTAGAACAGATGCAGTCAATTTTCCTTGGTTCCAAGAGAACATGAACTGCGTGAAGGACGTGATGTTGCTTTATTTCATTTCCTCCCATCTCCCCAGCTGTAGAGCGCCTCCTCGTCAGTGCTGGAGAAATCACTGTTAAATGGATAAACGCACTCAAGTTTCATAGATTTCTCAAAAAATAGACCCTTACTCCCTCACTTAGACTCCACTTAGTGTTATTTAACACACAATTCCGGTAAGCCTGGTTATTTTGTTTCCAAGGCCACTCTATTTAGAAACAGCAAGGTAAAGACTGATCTAGAAGGATCACACCAGTAGCAATCAAAGGTGACCCCCGCCGAGGGTGGAGAAGAAAATCTATAAAAAGCTGATACATGAACTCCGAAAGCACAATGGTTTGGGTCATTTAGCTCAGGAACCCTGAGTCATTATTGTATGATAAGCCTTAATGAATGCTCTATAATTTATCATCCCTATTTAAGGAGGTAGGGTAGTATGTGTGGAAACTATAGGAAGCTGAATAGAAAAGCTGTGTTTCTTAAAGAAACAGACTCCTCTGTTATCTGGAAAATGATTCTAGATTATAGAGTGAGGACACTTGCAGTTCTGAGTACTTGCATGTTCTAGTTTATAAGATTAGAAAATGTTGGATATTACGCTTCAGTTACTGTAGTGGCTATTTGGGGCTTTAGTGGCTCTCTCGGTCTTTTCTTACTGCAAATATAAGTGTGTAACAAATGAGGAAATTACTCCTTTAAAGCAAAAAAGGAAACTGCAAGTGACGTGTTAGCCACTGTGGACAGCAGTGCAGCACACGTGGCCCACTGGGGCCTTTTGGGGGCCAGATAGGGGAGAAGATGGAGGCAGTGATGGTTACCTCAGCAGAGGGGACATCTTTGGGGGGGATTCCTGAAGACAGAGCATGGGCTTCAGAGTGAGACAGATCTGCATTCAAATGCGGGCTGTTCACTTACCAGCTGTGTTAGCTTGGACAGGTCATTAACCACTCTGAGCCCTCGTTTTCTCTGCCTCTGAAAGGCAAGGCCTTCTTTACAGAGTTGTGAGGCTTAACTTAAAGTGTATTTAAGGAGCCTAGTGTGTGTTGTTATAGAAAAGATATTCAACAGACAAAATTTCCTTTCTATTTCCAGGGGATGCCCTCCTTTCTCTTCTATTGTTGGGTTTGAGTGTAGAGTGGTGTGTGTGTGTGTGTGTATGTGTGTGTGTGAATGTGTGTGTGCATGTCTATGTGTCTAGGAGTGTGGTTTGCTCACTCAGCAACTCTTCTCTCCACCATTTTTCCTCATTTCCTGCCCTGCTCCAGGTCTGGGTGGACAGATGGGCAGATGGGCGTTGTCTAAGAGTGCTTTGCAAATTTTTGGTAAATATTTGGTCACTTGGCTGAGGTTAAGGACCAGTAATACAGCAACATTTCCGTGGAGAAATGTGCTTAGCAGGAAAAGATGAAAAAGGAACTCACTCTCTGTTCTCCTCACCCTCTTTCCCGTGACCATCATATCCACAAGGGCAATGGCTACAGAAGTGGTGGTGGTCCGCGACTACACCTCTCCTTGCCCAGGTGTCATACATTGTTGCTTTGGGGTGTTGGCCAAAAAAAAAATTTTTTTTTTTGAGAGAGAGCAAAAGAGAGAGAGAGAGGCCAAGGGACAGGGAGAGAATCTTTTTTTTTTTTTTTAAGTCTATTTACTTATTTATTTATCTAGAGAGAGTGAGCAGGAGAGGGGCAGAGAGAGAAGGAGAGAGAGAGAGAGAGAGAGAGAGAGAGAATCCCAAGCAGGTTCTGCACTGTCAGCGCAGAGTCCAACATGGGGCTTGAACCCACGAACTGTGAGAGCATGACCTGAGCTGAAATGAAGAGTCAGATGCTTAACTGACTGAGCCACTCACGTGCTTCCAGGCCAAACTGTCATATCGTGTTTTCATAAATGCTCACAGTCATGCCAGTATGGTGGCTATGGTGAAATGTTATTGTGAAGTACCCAGATCCCCCCTGGGGACAGAGGCATGGATTTCCTCAGCTGCTGGAAGGGTTGCTGCTGCTGGTGCTTGGGTCTGTCCCTCTCCAGGCACTGCCCTGAAATGGAGGGAGTGGCCTCCTCCTGAGGCTGTGTCCCCTCCTCACAGGCATCCCACATCTGATGATGGGGCATGTGGTAGACAAAGATCTGGTTCTCTTCTCTTTGAAGGCTATCCCAGCTCCGGGGCTCTTGGTGGGATGGGCCAAGGCCTCTGATGCTGCATTGCAACTGAACTTCAACCTCTGCCCAATCTTGCTTCCTTCACATCCTCTCAAGGAGGACACTTCTCAGTAGATCACTTGCAGGCAAATCTCTATCCCCAAGGTCTGATTCCTTCGGGATGTTAAAATGGGGTCTGGAAGCTGGATCACCCTCCAGCCGGCTGGCAACAAGGACCCCCTCTCTGGTGGGAGGGGATGTGCTGATCGGACCTGGCACGTTCAGTTGTTAAGCCTCTGGCTGGTGGTGAGAAGTGGTGGGATACTGATGGCAGGTATAATACCTCGGGTGTTTGAGATTGGGGGTAGCAGTGATTATAAGGGCTAAGAAATGGTTCCTGGGAGCTATTGCTGCATTGGAGAAGGACAACTAAAGGCTGAGGATAAGTAATCACTGACAACATTCTGGACCTCCTTGGAAACATAAAAAGAGAATCTTCTTGCCTGACGCTAGCGGGGAGAAAAGGTTAAGACTGGGGCTAGGATTTGATGATAAGGACAGCAGAGCTCCAGAGAAGGCTGGATTCCCAAGCCCAGCAAGTCTGTCATGCCCATACCAGGGTCCCCAGATTTGGGATGGGGCCGTCAGAGTTGACACACTAATAAATACTGAACCCTCAGATTCCCCTGGCCCCTCTGGGCCTGCCTAAGCAACCCACTCTGTCCTGTTTAAGGCTAACACTTCTCCCTAGCTTGAAGATTTCAGAGGCCTTAGCCTTGCAAGACCTCACGTGCCACTCAGGATTCAGCCATTCCTCCCTTCCTGGCCACCAGCCTAACAACCCAGGGTAAGACGCAACACCATCTGGTCAGGAAAGTGCTGGGCCTGTTAAGGGAGGAAAGGGCATACACCCCAAAGGAGCTAACCTAACCAGCGGGTACTTTCCAGGGCTGGGCAAGTATGTTTGGAGCTGCCCTCTGAGGTGTTGGATCAAGAGTGGCAGGATGGAATGAAAGAGCTCTGTTGGTGTTTGGTTTTTGTTTTTGTTTTCTGCTCTGGGGGCACACTCCTCCTGTTCAGGATTTTGCCACATCACAAGGATCTTGGAAGACAGTACTAGCATGCTGCTATGGAGACCCTTGGAAGCTTGGAGGAAGTGAAGGCTCATACTCAGCGAAGTAGAGATTCCAGAACAGCCATGGTAGACAGTGGACAGATGGATGGAAAGCCTTAAAGAAGTGAGCCTGCTGGAGTAGGTTTACTGTGTAAGGCTAGAAAACCCACCACCGACTCTTCTCTAAGAAGGTTGGAGGACTCTCCCCAACCCAACCCTCATTTATGAAGGTGGTAAGGACTACATCCTCATCATCAGTGATGCTGAGAAACGCTGGGGTGGCTATCTTCTGTAGCTTAGGTCTGACCATGGGAGATTGTGTTACAGAATTTCACTCTCTTGTAGCAATGGGGATGGTAGGATTCCCAAATAAGAGAGCCAGCTGGCATCACTTAATCATCAGAAGCAAGGTAGGCACAATTACTGTGAGTAGTGAGGACAGAGTGGTAGCCAGAGGGGCCTGGCCTGCAGAGAATGATGAACATAGTTAATAGAACACATTCCCCAGGGGCACCGTAGATGGGCAGCTAACGCAGATATTGCTCGATCTATACAACCAAAAGAAATTAAGGATGAAAGCTCAGGAAGCTGAGGGCAGTTGCCCCTAATAAAAAGTGTTCCTTGCCTAGTTTCTGGATCTGAGTCAGTATGTAGACCAGGGACCCATCAACTGAAGGAGAGTTCAGGTCTCCAGAAGAAACAACCCTGTATTGTCACAACAACTACATAATGGCAATCATTTCTTCAGTCTTTCCCCAAAGGTACATATGACCACTTACCTGGGTACTCATTCATTGGGGAGAAGAGAATATCCAGACTTATCAAGGACTTTTGGACACAGGATCTGTGTTAAAATTGACACCCAGGAAGCTGAAGCACCAGTGTGGTCCCTGTGGCTAAGTCTAGTTCACAGTGAGTCCACTGGGTCCTCAGATTCACCCAATGGCCATTTCCTTGCTTCCTGAGGGTGTCATTGGAATAGACTCAGTAGTTGGCAGAACCACAACACTGGTTCCTTAGCATGTTGGGTAAGAGCTACTGGAATAGGAATGACCAAGTGGTCCCTGAATCTTCCCTCGCCTCCTGGCCAAATAGTAAATAAAAACCAATATTGCATCCTTAAAGGAAGAAATGTCATACATTAGTATCATTCTAGAGATTGCACAGGTGGTTGTCTCCGTCATATCCTTATTTAACCCACCAGTCTGGCCTCTACAAAACCCAGGTGGGTCCTAGTGGATGATAGTGAACTCCTGCAAACCCAATCAAGAGGGAGTCCCAGTTGCAATTATTTTACCAGAAGTGGTATTTGTGCAAGATGGATTAGAATGGCCTCAGGTACAGGGTATGTAGCCATTGACTCAATGAATGCATTTTTTCCCATACCTATCATGGAAGGCAGCTCACATTCACACGAGATGGACAATAGTATACGTTTATGTCTTGGCTCAGGGCTACATGACCTCCTCTGCCTTCTGTCATAATAAAGTCTCAAGGGACCTGTGCCATCTGAACATTCCCTAGTTACATTAACACTCCATAGGGTATCATCTCCACTGGCACCTCAGCTATGCCCTCAGAGTGGTATTTATGAAGGAAACAGTTGTCATTCTCTTCATAGGAGAGTCACAATACAGGGTTCTAGAGCAAGACCATCTTCACCATTTAAAAAATAGCTTTTGGGGGGTGCCTGGGTGACTCAGTCAGTTAAGCGTTTGGCTTCGGCTCAGGTCATGATCTCATGGTTCGTGGGTTCGAGCCCCACGTCAGGCTCTGTTCTGACAGCTAGCTCAGAGCCTGGTGTCTGCTTCACATTCTGTGTCTCCCTCTCTCTCTGACCCTCTCCTATTCCCACTGTCTCTCTCTGTCTCTCAAAAATAAATAAAGGACATTAAAAATAAAAAAAGAATATTCCTCTTAGTCTCAAAAGCTTACAGAATGTTTAAAAAAGTGGCTGACTTAAAAAAAAAATAGCTTTTGGCATGCTACTGGTAGGGGCAGAGCCTGGGCATTAGGAGCTAGGTTCTGTCAGAGCCACTAAGGCAAAGTTCGGAGAGGCCAAAAGCGATCCGAAATGAGATGGCAGTGGGACATCAGTGGGTGGGCATGGGCAGTGCCGGAGGACACAAGCAAGCTGCTTGGGCAGGTAGCTCAGACTCTCATGTCTGCTATCATTGCACTGGTCACCTTCCTTCTGCTTGCACTTGTGGCTGCCCAGGGCTAGAGGGTTCCCTTATGACCAATTGACAGGGGAGGAAAAAGCTGAGCTTGGTTCATGGGTGGGTTAACTTGGTAGGAGTGTGCAAGCCAAACCTGGATGGCAACTGAAGTACAGTGCCACTCAGGAGAAGACCGGAAAAATAGCAGCCAAGAGCAATCCTCCCGGTGGGGGGGCCTCTGGGAAGACCTCCTGGTGACTCACTCTTTGTGGGAAAAGAGTGGCCTGAAGCAATAGATATGATTCTTGGGAAATGGAGAATGACTTGGCTAGTTGGTCATGCACCTGGAAGGAGACCTATTGGAGATGAGGGACAAGCAGTTCTGGGGAAGAGCTGTGTGGACAGACCTATGGAAGCAGGCGGAAAGTGTGATCTTTGTATTACATATAAAAGCCCAATAGGGAGTGTCTCTCATGGTTAAGCAATGAACCAGGTTGACAAACTCACCCAGCCAGTTGGTCTTTTCATATCAGCTCCCTCTCTTGGCCTCATTTTCCATCCAGCATAATGGGGGCATAAACCGAGTAGCCATAGTGGTAGAGATGGAGGCTATGGGTAGCCCAACAGCATGGATTGCCACTCACTAAGTCTGAACCTGATCCTTCTGCTCCTGAATGTCTACACTGACAGCAAAGGATTCCAACACCAAGTCCCTGTCCCTCCAACTTGCCACCAAGGGGTAAGTTGATTATATTGGATTTCTTCTACCTGAGAGGGGCGGTGATTCATCTTGACAGGCATTAACATATATTCTGGGCACGAGTTTGACCTTTTTGCCCATGTAATGTCACCTACTATGAATATCTGAGGGCTTGTAGAGTCTAGTTTGCTAATACGGTATCCTGTGCAATATGGCATTGGGCCTAGGGACCCACTTATGGTAAGGGAGGCATGGCAGTGGGCACGGGACCATGATACCAATGGATCTTCTTATAATGTCCTACACCCCAGAAATTGTTGGCCTGACAACGAAATGGAAAAAACCTTCTAAGGGCATAGCTGAGGTGCCAGTGGAGACGATACCCTATGGAGATAAAGGTACATTCTCTGGGATTCAGTATGTACCCTAAATTAATGACACTATGTGGTGCATGTCTCCCACAGGTAGAATATATTGGGCCAGAGCTGACATAGAAGGGACCCTATTTTGGGGAATCTTGGTGGCCCGTTTGGAGACTCTGCTTCCCATCCTCACAACTGTAGTCTATGTGGGGCTCAAGGTGATACTCTTTAGAGAAGGAGCACTTCAGCCAGAAAACAAAGCAAAAGTCTCATTGAGCCCCACTGATAGCCACTGCCTGGTCACTTCCTACTCCTTATAGCAAGAGGCAAGAAGGCCAGGATAGAAGTCACAACCCTGTCAGGTGCAGTGGACCCTGATCACCAGCAGGGGTGGGGTTGCTGAGACACCAGGAGGACAGGGAAGGACAGGACTGTTGCTTGGTACATCTTATGGTATTTCCCTGTCCAGTTTTGATGGTAAATAGACAAGTATAGTAGTGGTGTCCTGAGAAGGCCATGTTGTCCAGGAGCTTAGACTCGTCAGAGACGAAGATTTGGGTCGTCCAGACAAATAAGCTCCTAAACCATTAGCACTACTAATGGGGGTGGGGTGGGGGTGAGCGACTCTGTGAATGGGTAGTAGCAGAGGGAGGCGATGAGTATCAGTAGCAGCCCAAGACCACTTGGAGTGGTAGAACCTTGGAGACGCGAACTTGTACAGAGCAAGTGAATCCTAGTGGCACAGTGAGCGGACTGTAGGGGACGCTATGGTATGCACTCTGGCTGAAGAAGGCTCTCCCTTCACTGCCGATGGCTCACAACTGTTGTCCCCGACTCCAGAGATCCCCTGTGCTGCTTCCCCAAGTCACACCCCTTCCTCAGCGGTAGCTTGCATCCAATGGCTGCTTGATGCAGGGTTACAAAGCGTGATCTCCTGACTTTAAGGCAGATCATCACCGAAGGCCATCCCAGCTTCAGAGCTCTTGTGGCTTTGGCTCAGGCCTCTGCTGTGACTGCATCATACTTCAAGTCTTCCCTCTGTTCCCATCCTGCTTCCCTTGCTCCATCACCCATGTCGTTTCGAGAGCACTCCTCGGTAAGCCTTGCACATGTTCCCAGTCTCAGACATTTCCTGGGGGACGTGGTCTATGGCAGGGATGTCTATAAACTGACTTTTCACTGGGAACGGGTCTAGCTGTATTAAGACAGACTAACTGCTGTAGCAAATGATGCCAGAATCTTGGTGGCTCACCACAAATGAAAATCCTGATGAGTATCTTTATCACGAATGAAGATTCTGATGAAGTTGCTTCTGGTTGTTTGGCTCACTTGAGTCCTTGAAGATGGTGGGCACCAGCTTCGCTGCCTGACATCTACTGTCTCTGTGGAGGGGTCTCTGTCCAGGGAGCAGATGGGAGCCTTAACCACATGGGCCTGGATGTGGTGCAGCCCCTTTGCTCATGTTCCATTGCTGAGTCCCAAGAACTGACCTGGGTGCATTGGGCAGGGAGTAGGTGTGGGCATTGAAAACGGTAGCCCGAAGGCCCCTCCCCAGAAACAACGCCACACGGTGTCAGAGGGGGCATGAACCTTCAGTCATTGTCTCTACCACACTGTCCTAAGCAAAGGTGTGAAATATGGGAGGTCTGTCTTGACTTCACTCAGCCTCCCATTTCGTGACTCTCCCATTCTGGCACTGGCCTTTGAGGACTTGCTCTCCGAGAGCAGTGAAATGACTACTTAAGTCATCAGCTGATAAGCACACAATTGGCTTACTACCCAGCCCTTTCCTGGACTTTAAATTCTCTCTCTTCCCACTTCAGCAGGCTTTTCCACAACCCTAAGCCTTTGCCCACGCAGTGACCCCTGCCTGGAACACTGTCATCTCATACCTGTGAATGGGTGGCTCTTCTATTTCTTTAAGAGCCAGAGTAGCTGTCACCTTCTCAGTGTTCCTTTTAGCCTGTGAGTCCTCTTTTCTGGGGGGGCCCACATGGTGTTTACTCATGAGCACGTAAATGCCACAAGAGTAGCCGTTCCATGGGCTCAGAGCTTCTTCTCCACTGCTCTGTCACCTCCGGGGCGCCTAGGACAGCGCTCACGCCACGGTCAGCATTTGGTGAATGAACAATCCTTTGTAACCTTTCTGCCCTGGCATGTCGCCTGGCGTGTAGCAGGCATTCTGTCGTTGAAGGACAATGCTTACAAGGTCAAAGGCGCTGGCGATCTTAAGTAATCCTTGCTCCCGGTAGAGTTTCAGGCACTGTACTGGAGCGATAGTTCGGAATCTGAGAAGTCCTTCTCGGTCTTGCTGGAATTATTCTACCTGGACACGCACATACACACAAGCACGCATGCATGCCCTCCTTTATTGCCGGCCCTCCCTCCAAATCCTTTTTGAAGATGGAGGCCCAAGGAAACCAGTTCTTGTAAAACTGGTTCTTGTAAAACCATTTCCTTATTTTTCTACCCCAAGAGGATAAACCCTGGGGAGCAAGCGGAGCCTTAGGAGTCCCAGCCTCCACCTCGCCCACCCCAGCCGCGGGGGCCCCCACCGCTGGCTCATCTTCAGACGCAATTGTTCCCACAAAGGCACAGAACTTGAGACTTAAATTGGATTTGCCTGTGGCTTTGTGCTCGGCGAGTCCTCCCTCCTTTGTTTTTGATTTATCGTTTTAATCAGTGGTAGTCAATCATTCCCTCTCTGTCTTGCTCACCATAAACACAACCCCTTGCCAAAAAAATTATGAGTGTATTAAATGATTTTATTACAGTAAACTGCAGATTGTGCAGTGTAAACACAGGTGCTGCTCAAACTCGACACCCTCCAGTTCTGTCCAGACCAGCACGGGTGCCATGGGAAGACGGAGCCCCCTAGGAGTCAGAGGACAGGAGGTCATTTGGTTCAACCTTTCACCACAGAGATAAAGAAATGGGGGTCTGGGAGAGGAAGCCTTGGTCTCAGGTCATAGTGGTGCCCAATGGAGGAGCTGGGATAGACCTGGGGTCCTTCGATGTCTAAAATCCCTTCCACGACACCTCTGCACTCTCCTCTCCTCTGCCACGTTCATTGTAGGCGCACGTCGAGACAGTACCCACACTAGTGGAGGGGATGGAGAATTTGAATATTCTCGTTCGTCAGGGCCAGGGATCTTTATGTCCCGCGGGTGGGGTAATGCAAATGCAGGACAAAAGGCAGGTAAGTCTTACTGCTTCCAATTCTGGCATGGGAGCGGTGGGGACTTCCTACTCTCTAAGGCTTGCCGTCTCGGGCATTGTTCTGGGGATGGAACGGGGAGGTCTGTGGGAAGCAGACACAACAAAAGGAGGCTTTTCCTGGGATGAGGCCTTGGCAGGGCTGCCCAGCCCAGCGGAGAGGAGGAGAAGGTTTTCCTGTAATGGCCTGACCACCTTGGAAAGTTTCCAAAGTGCCTCACCCAGGAGCCTACGGAACCATGGAGCGGAGGTTTTTTTGGTGCAGGGATAGAGTGAAGGAGAGTAAGAAACGCTTTGGGGCATTACCCCGCATATTTTTCATCACAGATCATGAAACAGACATTGTCCAAACAGGTGACTTATCAGGTGGGTGACACTCTTAGGGGAATAGATCCTGAAGATAGACTACTTGGGACAGTCCATTGGCCATGTCACTTCCCATGGGGACATTTCTAGCCTTTGAGAATCCCCATGGATATACCCATACGCACACACATGCAATGTATGTATGACACACATTCATATACGGTTTAGCTTTAACATTAGCTGTTTTCCCTCCGTCCTATTTGTTTGGTGGTTTTGGCACATCTGGGCCTCTATAGTAAACAGACCCAATATTTACCAAGCAGCTCCAAAGGTTACATTTGCTTCCAAAAGTTTTTATTCCTGGTTCGTTTGGGTAAGTTTCAGCTCGCAAGAGAAGCTGTTTCGCTGAGCCTGGGCTGCTGGAGAGAGGCAGGAACACAGGCCCATCTGTTGGAGATTGGAACAGAAATAGCCCCCTTTAAAAATAAATCTCCGCTTTTAACTCCGTAGATAAAAATATCTGAATAAAGGACAATTCTTAATCTCCACCTTCTCCCCTGCTTGACTCCAGCGTTTCTAAGTGGAGTTTTTTTTTTCCTTCTCCTTTTACAGGTTTCATTTTGGCTTTGATTCTAGCGAGTTTACTGACAGATTACTTCATTTTAACTATATGGCTTTTCTGTCTAGTGGGAGGCATATTTCTAAGTATCATATTTATCAAAAGAGCTCTGCAAAACAAGGGCCAGAATTACTCTTTTGATGGTTCCCCCTCTAACTACAACCACAATAAATTTTGTGAGAAAGAATGCTCAACTGGGGACCTTTTATGTTAAAGCCGAGAACCGGGGTTCAGACATTGTCACTTTCAAGCCTCCACCAGTTGGGCTGATCTCGCCTGCCCCCCTTCCTCCGCCCTCCCCGGGCAAAAAAATCTCACATCTGGTCTCACTTGCAAGGCTGGTCCTGGGCTCCCAGGGGCTCCATATTTTTCCCCCTATAACTTTAAATCAGAGGAGCATTTCAGTAAATCACAGGGAACACTTATTTATTGGACATAGTTTTGGGTCTCTTAAAGCATGGAAAATAAATTTAATGGAGCGTTCGGAGCATTTCTCCAATCTTTTGAGGGATTACTTGGGGAATTTGTCAACTGCGCCAAGCCCAGCAGCCTGATCCAGAGAGATGGGGAGGAAATGATGGGAGAATCTTCTCAGAGGGCCCAGGTGGATCCTAAATCAGCCCCAGAAAGATTAATACGAGGGGCCCGGTTGCCAGCAAGGTTGATTGGCAGCATTGCCGTTTATTTAATAAACTATCATTTCAGCTGGAGGGTGACTTTAATCTGAATTACATTTTGTTTTTGTCATCCACCCTTGCCAAGTAATTTATGGAATACCATAGCGTGCTTCTTCGCCTCAAACAGCAGAGGGAGGTGAAGATGGGGGCTGGGGAAGGAACAAAGAAAGACGGTGAACTTGAAGAGGGAAGGAGCAGGCCTGGGAGACCTGTAGCGACGTGAGGGGCACGCAAGAGCAGTCCAGAGTGGGAAGGTGGAGAGAGGTAAGGAGCCCCGGCTCGCTGCCTCTCATTCTGGGGCAACGTGCACGTCTCCCAGAGCGCCGTGTGTCTGGGGTGTGTCATGTGTGTCTTTTGGGGGCTGCGGGGATCATGTTTGGAAATGGCTGAAGGAAAATTTAAAGATGTCAATTGTCCACGATCAAGGGATGAGGTGTTGAAGGTGGAGTTTGGATTTCCTAGGACAGATCAGAACGGATGGGTGGGTCTCCTTGGACACGGCCCAGTGGGATGGGCTTAGTTTTGTTCCTGGTGCCCTTGAGGAAGAAATCAGGGTAGTTGAGGCTGGCCCTTCTTCGCTGAGGGAAGCCTGTCAGGAAGAGGTTTCTTTGGGCTCTAGAAACCTGGGGGCCTCATGTTCAGAGTAGTAGTGGTGGAATCATGGACGGGACGGGAAGATGGAAGGCTGGCTGCTGATGAAATCTTCAGGAAGATGTGCTTCCCCTTCAGATGGGAGCTGCTGGAAGAACAAAGGTCTGTTCATGAGGGTGGAGAGGCCTCGAGTTTGGAGACAGGGTAACAATGACATTATTGTGGGCATTACTAGGATAACTGCCACAGCAGCCACGCCCTCTCCCTGGAGCGTTTTGGTTCCTCACCTTCTGACTTGTCATCATCTTAGGCTCAGTTAAGAAGGAAGAGGGCTGACCTCATTTTTTAGGCTAACATGGGTAAACTGAGGCACAAGCTTGGAATGCAAAAAGGAACAAAGGTTGATGGAGGTGCTCAAGCAGCAGGGATGCAGCAGGACGACAGGGACACAGGGGACGTCCCTTTCTAGCTTTCAAGCCCTCAGGATCCCCAGGGGCTGGAGAAAATTCTGTTCCAGTGGCCGATTTTCTAGGAGTTTCTCTGCTGTCTTGGAGAGGTTTGCGCTCTAATTTCCCATCATCAGGTATGAGCTCTTACTATCTGGAGATAGTCTTCTGTGCTTCTTTATTCTTTGCTTTTTTGGCCTGTGCACATCTGTCCTTGCCTAGGACCTTCTGATAGCCATGGACTAGGTGCCGGGAGCTGGGGAGTACCTGGGGACCATGGGGGTGGTGGCTGTAGGAATGAACAGGGTCGCTGGGGAGGCAGGATGGCCTGAATACTGGGTGAGTCCCTTCTCTCTCCAGACTCAAAGGATAGCACAAATTGGGATCTCTGTCCATTGGGTTATTTCATCTGGGTTATTAGGTGTGGGTCTGGGGGTTAGAAAATTACAGGAGGAGGGCTTTGTTGCTCAGGAACAGCCTAAGCCCTGACCTTCATGAGCCCTTTCACAAGGGTCATGTGCATACTCTTCCTGACTGCTGAAGTCCCCCGCAGCTGGTGTCAGCCAGATGTGCAGGCTTAATTCCTACCTATCCCCCTCCGCCTCCGCCCCCCCTATCTGGAAGCTCTGCATCCCATGTGGTTACAGGAACACACGGGACTCAGATTCCCCTTTTCCCTTTTGTTTTGGTGGCCTTTCTCTTCCTGTCCATCCATCCAGTTCTACTTACACTCTGGCAATGAGATCAAGTTTTGCTTTCTCCTAGAACATGTCCCTGGCCACTTTGCTTCCTCTGACTGGCTTCCCCTACTGCTCTCTTTAGCATCAACTTAGATACCATTCCGAATTGTCCCCATTGATTCGCTGTTTCCCTGGACTGTCCCATCTCCTCGCTGGCAAATGAGGGACATGGCTGGATGACCTCTAAGGTCTTTTGCAGTTCTGACCTTGGGATGCTATGTCTGTGTGTCTCATCTCACCATCTGGACTGTAAACTTCTCAGAAGCAGGGACAGTGTCTTTTCCTCACACTGCCCAGGTTACTGCTCTGCCCTGAGTGGGTATTCCATAAGAACTTTTGTTTACCTGTCCTTTTTGCTTACTTTTCCTGACTAGAAATGGAAGGTAGGAGGAGTGGCTTAGGTGTCCCGGAAAACTGGTCTTGTAGTCTGGCCTGGAGTTAAATTGTTCTGCAGCCAGTGGATATGGTAAAATCTGCCACGGACTCCCAACTCTCAGTGTGCCATGGCAAGGGGTGCACATGGGGGAGCTCTGCCCAACAGAGGGAGATGTCTTATTAAAAGGGGCTGGGGAGGGATACCTGGTGGTTCAGTCGGTTAAGCGTCTGACTTTGGCTCAGGTCATGATCTCGTGGTTTGTGAGTTTGAGTCCCATGTGGGGGGAGCTGACAGCTCTGAACCTAGAGTCTGCTTCCGATTCTGTGTCTCACTCTCTCTCTGTTCCTTCCCTACTTGCACTATCTCTCTCTTAAAGATAAAAAATAAACATTAAAAAAATGGGAGCCAGGGAGTGCCCCCCCTCCCCCCAGCATCTACATTTTATGGTATAGTAGAAAATAGTGCTCTGCTTGGCTCACCCACTGCTTTGGCCATTCAGCCGCCCTCGGGCAAGTCACGGGGCCTGTGTCAGTTGTGTTGGTTTACCTCTGAAAGGGCAACTGTGATACCTGCCCTGTCTCTCGAAGGGTTGGTGTGGGAATAAAGAGATGAGCCATGGGAAAAACTGGTCTGTCACATGTGAGGCTAATAGAGGGAGGTGTGAAGTGTGGATATTTAACATCTCAAACGTAAAAAGTAAAAAAAAGTAAAACATGAAAACACAAAACATGAAAAGAGTATCAAAGGGCTCTCTCTTTCCCTCATTCGCTGTTGGACAAAGAACCACTTTTCTTCTCTGGATAATACTCTGTGGAGACACCCTCCCCCTCCCCCTCCCCCCTCCTGTCACTGAATGAAATGAAATGAAATAAAATAAGATAAAAAGGAAGAGAGTACAAGAAAAGACAGTCCAGGAGTAAGAGGGAACATCCTGGTATATTCTCAAAGTTGACTCTGGGAAGAGAGGAAAACATGAGCAAACAGAGCTGTCGCTCACTGGCAAGCTGCTTCCTCTGGGGAATAATCCCTGTGAAGAAACTCTGAAGACCTGAACATTGCCTGAGAGCAGGCGCAGAGACGCCACTGCGGCTGGAAAGCCAGGAGCCTCGGGGACGGAGCCCTTCCCGTCCATTCCTGGGGCATCAGCAGCTCTGAGGGGGTCATGCTGTCTGGGAAGAGGCTGCCTGACCCTTCCTCAGTGTCCCAGCAGCCCTGTGAACGGGCATGGATGGGTGTGCCCGGTGGTGCCAGGCCTTGCGTGGCACACATCGACTCGAATGTACCCACTCCAGCCTCTCTTTCCCTTCCCCTGTCCCAACATCCCTTCTTCCGACATCCATCTGCCTTGCCTGTCGATTGTCACCCATGAATCAAAGTCAGAGCACTTTCCAAAGCCGACCACTGGGCCTCTAGGCTTCTAGAAAGCTGTTTGTGTGCAAGCAGACAAAGGACCCCCCGCCCCCCGACGCACCATTGCGAGTTTCCAAGATGATGATTGAGTTTTTCCCCTGTTCTGCTTGATATTTCTGCCAAAGCAAGAAAAATCCTCATTGAAGTCTAGCAGGAAATCCAATAAAAATTCTTCAAAAGATGGGCTTGACATTGAAAAACAGCAAAATTATAAAATAGGCCTTAGAAAAGAGAGAGGAGAGTTATTATATCTGGCACCAAGCAAAAGCCCCGAGACCCCGTCCAAATGAGCCATCACAGATTGAAAGTGTTTAGCTTCCCGTTGATTAAATATGGAGAAGGACCCAGGGCCTGCCAAGCCTCGGGGATCCAAAGTTTGTTTTCAGTCAGAATGTGTTTTCAGTCAATGGAAAAAATGGTCGGCCTGCGCTGGGCTATGTAACCGAGAAGCCCCAGGTTTGGGGTGAGTAATGGCTGTGAAGCAGAAAACCATGAGGGCTGTTAATCATCCCTCCCAGGCCCCTGTAATTTAACTCAGCAACTCATTCGACTTGGAAGGCTCCCCCACCCCCCATTCCCTTTCTTCCTTCTCCCTCAGTTGATTTTGCTCAAGGGGGAATAGATGAGTCCTTCTGATGCTTGTCTCTGCATTTTGGTTGTTAAAACTCCTCACCCGCAAGACCTCCCTCTCCCCAGACGGGCCCCCATCACCGGCTGCTCTGAACCCCCAGGGACGTGGCAACTGAGAGAGGGGGGCTACAGTCACATCCGTGGGGTTCTTTCAGGGAAATGTCTTTGTCCCATGAGCTTCCTGGAATGGAGGCCTGGAAAAATCTCTTCCTTCGCCATTGCCTTTCCAGGGGAGGCTATTTCTCAGCGGTGTTTACTGACATTCTTTAAACAGGGTTATCTTATTCCAGACTCTCTCCTCCAGCCCACTACATTCCCGTACAATTAAGGGTATAGGGAGTCTGTTTTTGAATATCATTAAAGGCCCCAGGAGTGGGTCTCTGAGAGAGAGAATGAAAGGTAGCGGACACACACACACACACACAGAGCACGTGTAGCATGGAGAGCTAGAACTCTGAGGTAAAGTCAAACCTTTCCTGTCAAATGCAAACACCTCCTCTGCTTTTCCACTTCAAGTTTTATGCCCCGTGAGTAGCCTTGGGGGTGACACGATGCTGGCGCATTTGGGATTCTCCTTCCTGTGCTCCTCCCCCAGCCCCACAGGAACCAGGGCTTTCCCTGGAACTAGGGGTTCATCGGCTTCACCTCTCTGGATGCCTGTGATTCTTGGGTCCCACTGTGCGGAAGCCTGGTTACAGTCACAGGGGGTAGGCCCTGGCCGGCATTCCTGGGGCCGGCGCTTGCTTCAAAATGGTGGTTGGCCCCAGCCCCAGCCTCATCTCAATGCACAGGCAGCTTGATGCCTTCCGGTTGGGCACCCAAGTCTGGTTACAGGAAGTCACTCGACCAAATATTTTTGAGGACTGGGCAAATAAACGAAAGAAAATGAGTAAACCCAAGGCTTTGTAATAACGACGTGTGCTGGAAACAGAGGTTTTGTGGTAACAGATTCTTTGGTGAGGAGAGCGGGTCTCAGGCAGCTTGACAGCAGAGGACCTGTGTCTGGTCGGTAGAGGCCCTGAAAAGATGAGTGACGAAGGGACAAGAAGGAGACAGCTCCACGGGGCTAGGTTGTCCCACATAGCAGCCAGAGGCCGTTTTGGGCAGGGAGAAAAAGGAAATTCTGTGGATAGAGTGTAGTGCGTGTGTGCGTGGGTATGTCGGGATTTGAACCCAGGTGTCTAGCTTCAGCCCTGAACCCACAAGGGCAGGCTGGTGGGCGGACTATGGCAGGCAGTGATTCCAGGGCCCAGGCGTTTGGAGGGTCCAGGTCAAACATTCCATTTCACAGAGGCAAGAAAACCAGAAGCCTCAGCTGGTGGGGAGTCTGCATTTCAAAAGTTGTGGAGGCTGCTGAGCACCTCATGGACAGCAGCAAACCCCGATCAGAAGGGTCAGTGGCAGGTCACTGTCACCATCAATCACCACGTTGAACAGGAAGGGGCTGGTTTAGGCACCAAGCTGAGAGGTTGAACCAACAGCACCGAAGGGACTCAGCTGGTGGCCGGAGATCGGAAGGAGCAATTTTGAGATGAATCTCCGTGGTTTGGGGAACACTCTGGTAGAAGAGAACAGGCTGTTTCTAGGTCCCAGAAGTGTGAGCATAAACAGCATTCCCGTAATGAGCTAGCTCATCCCGATGTTGAGTCACTCCTTAAAAAAGACTAGATGTTTTGGGGTGCCTGGGTGGCTCAGTCAGTTAAGCACCAGACTTCAGACTTTGGCTCCGGTCATGATCTCATGGTTTGTGGGCTTGAGCTCCGTGTCAGGCTCTGTGCTGACAGCTCAGAGCCTGGAGTCAGCTTCAGATTCTGTATCTCCCCCTCTCTCTACCCCTTCCACACTCACACTCTGTCTGCTCTCTCTCTCTCTGTCTCCAAAAAATAAACATTAAAAAAACAAAAAGAAGGCTAGATGTTTTATGTATCTATCTGTCCAGTTTTGAATACTTCCTTGAACCACATTGCCACAGATCTGGAAGTTTTCATGAAATACACTATTACATTTGCATTCAGATATATTTTACAGTTGAGAAAAATATATACATGAAACATAAAGTATAGTAGTAGTTAATATATACAGTATCTATCTATCTATCCATCTATCTGTCATCTATCGAATGTATCAGACTGTTTTAAGTTTGTGCATATGTTAGTCACGTCTAACAATCACTGGCTTAGATGAGAGTTCCTGTTATCCCCACTTTTCATATGAGGAAACTGAGGCACAGGGAGGCAAAGTAACTTGCCTGTGTGGCCAGTGAGCAGCGGAGTCAGCATTCAACTCCAGGCTGTGTGGAGAAGGCAGGGAGGTGGTGATACCTTCAACAATGGGGTGAGAGGGCTCCTGGGTGGCTCAGCCGGTTGAGCGTCTGACTTTGGCTCTGGTCATGATATTACAGTTTGTGATTTTGAGCCCCACGTCGGGCTTGCTGCTCTCAGTGCATAGCCCACTTTGGACCTTCTGTCTCCCCCTCTCTCTGCCCCTTCCCCGCTTGTGCTCTCTCTCTCAAAAATAAATAGGGGCCCCTGGGTGGCTCAGTCGGTTAAGCGTCCGGCTTCAGCTCAGGTCAGATCTCGCGGTTCGTGGGTTCGAGCCCTGCGTCAGGCTCTGTGCTGACAGCTAGCTCAGAGTCTGGAGCCTGTTTCAGATTCTGTGTCTCCCTCTCTCTCTGACCCTCCCCTGCTCCAGCTGTCTCTCTCTGTCTCTCAAAAAAAATAAATAAAAAGCATTAAAAAAATAAAAAAAAAATAAAACACAAAATAAAAATTAAAAAAAAAGAGTGAAGCGTGGCCCAGATCTATGGCTTGTGGGAGATCAGGGAGGGAGGGCAGGGCCGTATGAGCCCACAGCTCTGGGTTGGGGCCAGGCGGGGGTGGGGAGGGAAGGTGGATTTGGCCAAGCTGTAGGATAGGGATTTTCATGAATTGAGGGTAGGGCGAGACTGTTTCTGGACTCCGCTGGGGAGAGATAGGGAGTCTGACTACAGAGTGGGGGGTGATCAGGGACCAGTAAGTGTACAGGTGTTTGGGCAGGCACGTTTTGAATGCCAGGCAGAGAACGTGGTCCGTTCTGGTCCCCTCTGAGGAGGGGGCAGGTTCCCTGGGGGATTTGGAGTCTTGAGCTGGCATAGCATAAAGAACAAAGCGCTAGGACACCTGCATTCCAGGCCTGGAGCTGCCTTTAGGTGTCTTGCCCAAGGTCACTCAGCTACTTCATCTCTCTGGATTCCAGCTATCTCATTTTTTAAAGAAAAGGATTAGGCTAGATGAACCCTTCTGGCTATGAATTTTGCCCGCAAAACCAAAAAACTCTAGCAGGCTTTTTGAGGAGGATTTGGGGGCGGGGAATGGGAGAAACTGGAGGCAGTAAAAACCTGCATTCAGAGAATGTGGAAGTAGAAGGGATCTAAGAACCCCACCTGCCCCATGTCTTACAAGTGGGGAAACAGAGGCACATAAAGGGTAGGTGGTTTTCTTAAGCCACACAGCTCATGATTGTAGAGCTGTGGTGACAAGCCGGCCTCTGATCCTTAGTCTATTAACCTGCCCGTGCCTGTCCCGCCTCGGGTTGGAGCCGGAAACTTGCCTTGGATCAGGGATGAAAAGGAGTGACAGGAAGGCTCAGCCAGAGAGTGCAGCCACGTGCATTACCAGCTTGTTTTGTCAGCATTGGCCAGGTGACTGTCCCCAAAGCTCACCAGAGCTGCCAATCTCTGGTTCCAGTCCAAGCTCTGCCATGGCAAGGTGCTCCTTCACACTCCTCTGTAAAACGGCCAGGACTGGTCCTGCTCTGGACTCTGAGCTGAGGCCATAATGTCCTAAGAGCCACCAGTAGGGGAAATCGGGGTCTGAGGCGGGGCCAGCGTGAAGGCAGACTCCCAGGGCCTGGGCTCCTCTTCGGCTTCTCTGGGCCCAGGGCGCTGCTCCTCAAATGTCCTGAGTGGGGCAAAGGGGCAGGTGCTCGGGCCTGGAGCCACGGGGGGCTGCGTGCAGGTGGGGAGGCTGGGGAGGGCCATGCCGGGCCCTGCTGACACTTGAGTGAACCGCCCTCCCGGGTTCTTATTAGCGCTGCTCCATGTCAAAGGAGTCTGGTAAAAGTTAACAGGCCTCCCTGCCTCCAGGAGATCAGAGGGATGACTGGAGCTTACTGGGGTCAGGGAGAGGTCACTGAAACCTGCTTGATGGAGCAGTTGCTGGGGCTGACCCTGCTCTACGACCTGGCCTGTCCCTTCCCCTAGTCCAGAACCCAGGGCTCCTTCCAGGATGACTGACCTGAGCCCCGCTTTGTCTAAAGGCCCCTTAGAAAGTGTCCTGGGCCTTCCTGGTAGGGCCCCTTCTCTGTTGGCCTGCATTTTCTCTGGGCTGGGGCTTAGCGTGTGTGGGGAGGGAAAGGGATGCAGTGGGGAGAAGGGATGCGGTGGGGCAGGGGTGCGGTGGGGGGAGGGCAGGACGGCTCTGAGGATGAGGTGCTGGGCTGAACAGGGTCTGGGCCGGGCCTAGCCAGGTGTGACCCAGGTCCCTGACCCTTGGTGGCCCAGAGCGGGAGGAGGTGGGGGTTGGGGGCTGGAAGGAGGCTGCTGGCTAACATTTACCAGGACCTTTGAAGATGTAAATGCTTGCCCAGCCCCTGTTGGGATTGATAGGGTCAGAGTTCACAGGCACGGTCGCCTGCTTCTCCAAGTGGCCTAGAAATCTTGCAGACAGATGGGTTAGGGTCCCATGTGGTAGGACTTTTCCCAGGGATGGAGAGCTCATGGCAAATGCTATTTCTGGGGCTCTCCTGGATGAGGCCCACTGGTCTGGAACCCTGGGGACGGGCTGACAGAAGCTGTTTCGGTTTTGTGTTTTGTTTTTCAAACGCTCACCTTTGGGTGTGTTTTCCAGGGTATATTTAGTCGCACTAACTAAGGTCCATCATTAGGAAGGAAGCTTCTATCTGCTGCCTTTCCCTGATTTGTACTTTTTATTCTATGGATTGCTTGAGGTTTCCTGTTCACACTATGTTCTTTTTTCTGTGCTAGTTTCTCTACAAGCATGTCTTTCCCCACCTTCACAGCCTGGTTAACTTCTATTTACCCTTCGGCATCACCTCCTCCATTCTGGGAATGGAATCTGTCCCACTACTCTGTTTGGTAGCTTCGATGACTCATTCTATCAATTACTATTTATGTGGTATATATCAGGCCGTGTCCTATTGATAATGAATCAGTGCATGAAACAGACCAAAACCATCCCTCAGGGAACTTATATTCTAGATGGTAATGATAGTGAACCATTGTATAACCCCACTTTAAATGTTTGATGCGTATTAACAAATTTAATCCTCAGAACATCCCTATGATTAGGTCAATTATTATCTCCAGTTTACATATGAGGTTACCTAGCTGATAAGGAGCAAATTTAATTTAATTTAATTTAGTTTAATTGAATTGAATCCTTACAGCATCCCCAATGAGATAGAGGTTATTTTCCTCATTTTACAGGTGAGGAAACCAAGACAGAAAGTTCAGTAACTGGTCCAAGGTCATCCAGCCAGCAAACAGGTACCAAACAGATGGCTCGAAGAAGGAGAGGACTCTGTGTTTCCGTATAAACAGTTTCTTTCCTGATCTGAGTGATCTGCTCGTCCTCTCCATCATCCTGGGAGCCCCCCCAAGGCAGCGACCTTGGCTTATTTATTTATATCCTTTGAACTCCCATGGTGTTGGGCACTTAATCAGCTTCCAACAAATACTTGTCTATTGATTGATTGCCATGTGGGTTGATTGATCTGTGGGTGCAGATGAGAATAAAGCAGCTGGTATTTACTGCACGGACTCTGAGCTGGGCTGTGCACTGGTCCTCACTAAGCATGATCTCTTCTAGTCCTTATGACGGTCATGTGAATGAGCGGTCACTACTCTGAGGCTGGTGGCCAGCATATGCTAGAGAGGGGGCCCTTTCCTCTGTGCCACAGGAGGCTGATCTAGGGAAAGGTGGCCGCTCTGAAGGCACTGAGCCCGAGTCTCCTGCTCCTTGCTGTTTTAGTTCCCACCTGGCTAAGGGGTCACACGGCCTTGAAGTGGTGTGGGCCGGGGGTGCCCGGGCTCCCTTCGTCATGGGTTGAGAGGCATCTGGTAAAGTGGAGCCTTTGGTTCCAAGATTATTCCTACCTGTTGAGATGTTTGAAGGGGTTAAAGGAGGTGATTGCGTACAATGAAGGTGTTCAGTGAATTTTTACCAGTTGTTGTGGAATCATTCTCTGTACAGAAAAACAGCCAGAGGCAGACGAGACCCGCAGACACTGCACGCGGTTTGCTGGGGGAGGAGGAGGACGAGTGCATGGCAGACTTCCGTCTCCAGGCCTGGAGCAGCATGGGAGGTTCCTGCTCCACGCACGTTTGATTCCTTTGTTCTGGTATTTTTTTTTAGTTTATCTATTTATTGAGAGAGAGAGAGAGGGAGAGCACAAGCTGGGGAGGGGCAGAAAGAGAGGAAGAGAGCAAGAATCCCAAACAGGCTTCATACTTGGCACTGTGCACTATGCAGGGCTCGATCCCACGACCCTGAGATCATGACCTGAGCTGAAATCAGACGCTTAACCGAGTGAGCCACTCAGGCACCCCTTGTTCTTATTTCTTGTTGCTTTTCCAATCAGGAGGACACCACGGTCAAATCTTCTGACTCACCTGCCCATACCATAGGGCTTAGCAGACTGGCCAACTGGGTATATATATAGGAAGAGGGCGTGCAAGAGATGGGTAGCTGAATAGGGGCCTGGAGCCGACCCCCAGGTCTCCTAACCTCTCACTCGTGCCATCAACCTCGTTCCCATCCAGAGCCCTGCCTCCCCCAGAAGATAGTGGCCTCAGACCCCCTTCCCCCACCCCAATTTCTGAATCCCTTAGTTTGCTCGACCAAGAGTCAAAATGCAGGACTGCACCTAAAAGAACTAAGCTCACTTAAACCACCGGCAGGTAATTTGATAGACGAGTTGGCCAGTGCCTGCTTTGGGAATTAAGCAAAGCCGGAGCTGTGGAGACAGTGGGAAACAAGCTTGAGGGACTGGTGAGCGGGTGGCCTCATTTCACCCAGGGACAGCCTCAGCCCCAGCCCCACAGCTCAAATTGGAAGGCTTGTGGGTGCCAGGTGGATGGGTGCCATCTCTCTCTCAGCCTTTTCCTCCAAAATGCAGGACCAGCAGACCCTGGGTCCTCACTGACTCGCCTGGGGTGAGGGTATCTAACCAAGAGTTCAGGAGGGCATGAGTGCCACTCTGTCCCTAACCAGTCTACGTCTCATCTCCCAGAACCCACAGGGTAAGAACACTAACCAGTGACCTCTCGCTGGGTGAGCTCACTTGTTTGTTGGGTGAATTCAGAGGAAACAGGGGCCTTTCAGCCGATGGGCGTGGTGCTATACAAATGGGCGTCTTCAGGGCCACGTGCAGAAGGTGACCGCCTATGGCAAGCTGCGCCCCTCTGCAGAGGGGCCCGAGGCAAAGGGGGAAATTGTAGATCCCCTCATTGTGGTCAGGACTCATCGCTCTGACTTCAGATAAGCAGACCAAACAAGCCTCAGCCCAAGTGGGAACTCGTTCTGCCCCCTCTCTTTGCTTTTCAAAAGTCATCAAAGCCAAGTTCCTAAAGCCTGACTGTCTCACGGTGCTTTCTGATGGTTTCATTGTTTTGTTTATTGTGCTTATGACAAGTGCGAACAGACCGCTTTCAAAGTGTGTTGATATTTCGGTTGTTTTTGAATGGCCCTTCTGTTTTTCTGCATCTGGACAGCATTAGAGTCTGGCCCCAGGGAACCACTGGGTTCCTATAAAAGTGTACCAGGTCCCCTTTTGCAGAAAACACTGGCCATGGCAAGATCAGACACCCCATCTGGGCAGGAACAAATACCAAAAACTAGAGCAGGATCATGAGACAGTTTTCAGCAGCCAGGGCAGACAGGCCTGGGCTGGGAAGGGGCCAGCGAGTGCTGCCAGCTGGCCGGTGGGTGATCTTTCTGTCCAGTGTCATCTTCCCACTGGAGGACTTTGCCTAGCAGGGGGCACAGGGCGATGCCACTAAATGCTGATGGCTGTCGGTGGGTTCCCACTTTCTTTGTCTTCTCCCAGGTTGTCTGGTCAGTCAGTGGCATAGTGTCCAAACAGAGGGCTCCTGGGGCCCAGATGGGGAACAAGAAATGGAAGAAGGAGACCAGCATGGAGTCCAGGGGAAAACCAGAAGAGGCAGGGTTACCGGAGGGCAGGGTGAGGGCGGCCCACACGCCTCCTCTTTGCAGCTTTCCCGGGGGATCTCTCGCCACACCGTCCACAAGGGCCGAAGTGGGGAAAAGGCAGAAGGGTCCTCCTAAGACTGGAGCTCAGTTTTCACTTTCCCTTTTGACTTCTCCTGCTCTGTCCCGCCCCACACCCCCTGTCGCACCAGAGCACTAGAACCTGCTACCTCTGGCAGGAGGGAGCCTCGCGGGTACAGACTGGCGAAGAGGAAGTGAGTCACACATGCAGTCTCACTACATAAGTTTAGTACGGGCCCTAATTCATTTCTTCAGGGTCTTCTCGGATTGCTTCTTCCAGGGCAGCAGCGATTTTCTTTAGCCCACTTACCCGACCAGCTGGTAAATGGTTCTCTCTTGTTTGGTTAGGGGTGGCAGGGCCCCTTCCTGCCTGACCTCCAGGTAATTCCTTGGCTCAGTGTGTGGCCCAGATTAAGCACACCCCTGAACTAGCTTTCGGAGTCAAATGGGATGGAGATTGAGAAGGCCGACAAACAGACAGTGAGCTCTGGTGCCTCAGTGACAGAGTTCCAGGGGTCCTGGCAGGTCCAGAGGAGGGGAAGGGGTAGCTCCGTCACTCAGACCTCCAACAGAACTGTGGGAGGCTTGGAGACTATAGTTAGTGTATTCATGCATAGGAACTTGTTGGGGGAGGGGGCAGGGGCTGCACTGTCTGATTGACCAGTGATGACTGGTCTCTGCCCAGTGGGCCTCAAAGTTCCTGACTTCTATATGGCCATGCTCCCTAGCATTTCCTTCTAGGCATGCCATCGTGTGAAAAATCTTGTTTGAGTTCCCTGGCCTGACCTGGATCTTTTCTTTGAAGTTTTAGCATCTGTGGAATTGCATGTGTTTAGTGCATTTACTCTAGCCCAGCTGGGACCCTTGATCAAACCCTCACTGGCACCATTTTGTTTCTCGGGAATTGCCTTGGCCCTTGGTTCCAGCAAGGGGACAAAAGAGAGACTCTGGGTCAAGGGCTGGATACATCCCAATGGGCCGGGCTGATTGGCCTCTGAGAAGGTGACCGTGCCCATCACAGAGGCATGAGTGTTCTATAAGAAGCCACTTCCTGGTTTCCAGTGTGATTCTCTGGGTAGGTGAGAAAGAGCTGTGGCCTCTATCTGACACAGTGCGTGTGTGCGTGTGAGTGTGTGTGTGTGTGAATGCTTGTCATTTTGAAAAATTTCAAACTTTATGTAGCAGTTTCTTTCTCACCAGGGTCTCTGCTTGTGTGAAACTTTAATTTTATAGCGTTGGCTGTTAATTCATCATGGGCACCACCATTAATAAATATTTATGGAGCTTTCACTGAGCACAGCATGTTGAAATAAGAACTGTATATTTGACTCAAGAGAAGTCAATAGCAGATGGGGGTAGATTTGGGGAGGGCTGGGAGAATCAGTCATTGAGGGTCTTCCAACCTTGGGATCTTATGACTTACTAACTAAAGCGATAGGGTCTGTTTGACATGCACCGGCAGTCAGTCTGCTCGGGCAAGAGAATGGGGCTACAAGAAGGTAGTCACCTTCAGAAAACCCACCCAGTGCTGGCAGCACATGTGTCTGCAAGTCTTCTGTCCGTTTTGGGATTCAGGGCTATAAAGGGATGGTGTGAATCTTCTTGACCTCTCCCACAGTGCCCTGTAGAAGTAAATATTTGCTGACTGAGGGATGGTTTGCCATCTGATTTTGGAATTTTAAAGAAGCGCAGACCTTGGGGGAAATTTGGAGCCCACTGATGCTTTGGCAGGAAAGGACCAATTTTCTCCTATTTTGCAAGGTGTCAGTGGCAGCCTGTTGCAGTTCTCTGTTGGTGAGAACCCTGGAGTGGTGGGGGCTGAGAGCAAGTCTGGAGGGAGGGCTGCGCGCCTCTCATGGAGTTCAGTTAATCAGACCAGAAGCAGTCTGCCTGCTGTAGCAGTGACTCAGGCCTCCTGGGGGGTTTTCTTCAACATTATGAAGATGAACAGGGCTCGGAGAATTCCCTTTGGACCTGGGCTTCGTGTTAATTGCCTCCATATTTATGGGAAGATGGGCAGACCACGGTGGCAGGCACTGGAGTGGAGTCTGTGGGTGCACCCAGGAGAGCGGCCTGGGCTCTCGTGGAGCTGTGAAAAGGCAGAGCTGAGCCTTAAGGAGTCAAGACCCTCTTGCCATCAGGGGGTCAAGCTACTATCGCCGCTATCCCCTTTGTACACATGAGAAACAGAGATGGAAACCAGGGGCAGCTATGTGCCTAAGGTAACACTATCAGAACAGGGTTCACAGAGTCAAGGTTAACAGGAAATGGAGAGTCCAGATGGGCTGCCCCTCAGTTCACAGATTTTCCGCTGCCATGTGGCTATGGGGAAGGCGGTCAAACAGAGCAGAGTCTCTCTTCCTCATATAGGATGATGTTCAATGTCTCACAAGCTGCTTTTCTCCTGGGTTAAACTGATGGTATTAGGGCTGAAGAGGGCAAGGCACTGGGAGTATTGCCCGCTTCCACATTTACTGCTTTCTGTGTAGTTCCTTTACTGTTCCAAACCTCAGTTCCCTTATCTGGAGAGTGAAGACAATAGATGTAACTAATCATCTTGTAGCAGTGTTGGGGGTGGCAAACAAAATACTACGTAAGAGGAGATTTGCATTGTGCCTGGGATACAAGCTGTCAGGCACCACTATAGGGAGGTTGACTAGTGGCTTAAGATGCAGAATCAGAGCCTGATGATCTGAGCACTGATGACCTGAGCCTGATGACTTGTTAGGCCACACAGCTGGGGAGGAGCACAGCCATGGTGAATTCCATGGTCAGTATAGGCATAGCTTGAGATGACCTGGGTTGGGTTCCAGACCCCAGCAATAAAGCAAGTATCACGATAAAGCAAGTCAGCTGACTTCTTTGGTCTCCCAGTGCATACAGTAGTTATGTTTACCCTACAGTGTAGTCTATCAAGTGGGCAATAGCATTGTGTCTAAAAAAAGTACATATTAAAAAATTTTTTTTAAATAAGGTTTATTTTTTTTGAGAGAGAGACAGACAGAGTGAGAATGGGGGAGGGGCAGAGAGAGAGAGGGAGACACAGAATCCAAAGCAGGCTCCAGGCTCTGAGCTGTCAGCCCAGAGTCCGACACGGGGCTTGAACTCATGAAGCTCTCGATCATGACCTGAGACGAAGTTGGCCACTTAACCGACTGAGCTACCCAGGCGCCCTGTAAGTATATACCTTAATTTAAAAATACTTTATTGCTAAAAAATGCTGACCATCCCCTGAGCTTGCAGCAACCTGTCTCAGTGAACTCAGATCACCATAACACATATAATGACGGTGACAAAATTTGAAATACTGGGAGAATTACCAAAATGTGGCACAAAACGCAAAGTGAGCAAATGCTGTTGGGAAAATGGCGCTGGAAGACTTGTTTGAAGCAGGGTTGCCACAAGCCTGCAATTGGTGAAAAATGCAGTATCTGAGATGTGCAGTAAAATGAGGGACGCCTGTACTCTTTCCAGATTTCTCCATGCTAGATCCTTTGATCTGGGGGACTGGGATGGGGCTCTCCGAGTACCGGTGCTGGTCACAGGAGCTGCAATCAGGAATCCCAGGGTTGGGGTGATTTGACTTTCTGGCTCCCCTGGACAAGGGCCCCCTGGTGAGGGGTAAAGCACTGCAGGGACTTGGAAGTGAGGCGGGGTGGACTGCTCCTGGCTGGCCCCCCCAAGCCGGCTCTGGGGTAAGCCTGAGCTGCTGCCCTTGCCTACCCACAATCCAGTGGGGGCAGCTGCCTGGAGGCAGAGCGGAAGCCGTGCGGTCTAGGCAGGGTGGGGGTGCCCCCGGCGCCCTGGGGATCTCAGCGTGGCTTTCTGTCAAGCCTCTGTCGGTGCCTGGTTCCCCCATAAAGCCATTATGTACTGGGAGAATTAATCATGCCGTTAGGTAAGCATTATGGCACTTTTATGGCAGCTTTGAAGCTAATCTGTCATTAATGCCTGCTGGATTATCGTGATTTCTTGCAGTTGTGATTCATTAACTCGAGGCCTAATGGTAATTCTATTAAACATCTTCCATGACCGTTTGCCCCAACATGTCCCCACTCGGTTCCATTGTGCCGCCGCAGTGGTATGACTGGCAACCTGTGTGGTCTCAGAAGAGATGGACTGGTCCCCCTGCTGGCTAGCAAGTGCCCAACCCCGAGCCCATCCCCTGCCCATTCCCTCCTCGCCGTTCTCCCAGAGGTGGCCATGAGGCCTTTCCTGAGACACCATGGCTGCTTTCTAGAGGCCAGGCCGGGAAGACACCCGGCTCCACAGGTGACCCGTGGCCAAGGCGGATTCGGGCCAAGAGAGAAACAGGGGTGCTGCTCAAGACATCTGGCCACACTTGCCCCTTCCTTTCTTGCTCAGCTCCAACGACACTCACAGGGGAGGAGGCAGGCGGTGATGGAGCAGGGGTGGCACACCGCTGGCTGGGGGCCTGCCAGCATGAATAAAATCCCTCGGTGAGCTTTATCAGGAAGAAATGGTTCTCTTAGGCTGGCTGTTTTCTGCAAAAGGTCAGCTTCGGGGCACGGCTTGACTGATGGGCTGCGAGTAGGCAGGAAAAAGAAAGCTGGGAGAAAGGGGCTGCTGGGGGTGGGCCGAGAGGAAGCTGGCGGAGGGCTGCGGCCCCGGCTCGTCCCTGGTGCCAGCGTCTGGCCCCTCTTTCGGCACCATCAATCAAGCCCGGCTCCCATTGCTCCACAATTTGTAATGCCCCCGCCCCCTCCGACCTGCCCAAGTGCGCACCAGTGCTGACCCTTGTGGCCCCCATTCAGGCCTGCGCTGCCGCCCGGGTGATGGATGGCTTCTCCTCCCCCAGGCTGCCTTGCCACAGCTGGGGAAACACGGGCAGGTAACGGAGGTCAAACCCGGGGCAGCCGTGGTGACCCAGTCACCCAGGCCAAGGGACTGTGTCCCCAGCGGCAGCAGGTGATGCCAGGGAAATAGAATGGAGAGAGGAAGCGAGAGAAAATTCTATATAAGGAAAGGGAGGAAGAAAAAAAACACCCAACCAAAAAACCTCTCTGTATCCCGAGGTCTTCCAAGACTTCTAAAAATCTCTAACATGGTGTGATGTCTCTGCACACAGTTACACTGCCTGCTCCGCTCCATCTGTGTTTTCTCACGCCTGTGCGCTTTAAGAACCACTGAAATGGAAAACAAGTTAAAAAATACATAGATGTATATATAGTGAGACGGGAGAAAGAGAGGGCAGTACTCTGCAGCCCGTAGTCGCTTTTTCTTTTTCTTTTTTTTCTTTTTGCCAGTGTTTGTTGTAGGAAAAAGTGTATAAAAACAAACCCTAGACGACTGGAGTAAATATTCTCAACACATCAGCCGAGGAGAAGTCGGGATCCAATGTTTCCATCCTTCCTCATTCTGGGCAGAGCTGGGGGGAAGAGAAAGGATCGCTGCCTGTCTTCCAACTTGTAGGCAGTGTCGCCCCATTGCTTATTCACAGGTGAAACCGTTCTCCCGCTGGAGGCTGGCGCACTGGGCTGAGGTGTGGGGTGACTGGGTGGCCCAGGGAGGGCTGACTTCAGAGTCTCCCTTGGAGTGCTTTGAGGCTTTCTGAAGGTGGGGAGTGAAGGGTAGCCCGGACGTGGCGCATGCATGTGTGTGTGTGCGCACGCACGTGTGTGGTGCGGGAGAGGTCTGCGTCTGCTGCAAAGAGCGGCAGGTGACTTCAGTTCAATGTGGGTGGGCCCATCCTTGGCCTTGAAGACCAGGGACGCTGCTCTCGGACGCCCCTGGAACCCGGCCCAGACTTTCTCTTGGGACTTCAGAGGCTGAGTAGGGGTCCAGGAGAGACTGTCCAGGCGAGGGAGTCTGAGGACCATGGATTTCCAAACGACTTGAACACAGAGAGCAGAGCGGGACGGCTAAGAGGCCAATATGGGGGAGGGGGGGTGTTGGGGAAGCAAGGAAATGGAGGAAAACAGAAACTGTTGGTCGGTGGAAGGAGAAAGGAAGGGACAGGAAGAGCGCTGAGAGAAAGATCCAAGAGCCAAGAGATAGATGGATCACGGGACAGGAGTCAGCAGGGAAAGAGAGAGGGAGAGGAAATTTAATGAGGGCAACTTGAAGGCCAGCTTTAACCAACAGCTGGCGGGGGGCCGGGTTTGATCTCCTTGTGAGTCAGGCGGCTTGATTAATTGTGGCCTGTGGAGGAGGATGGACACCTGGCCCTGCTGCCGAGCTCTTTGATCTCCGGGTTTCTCAGGGCCTGTGGGAGGGGAGTTGCTCGCCTGGCTGGGGGCTCCCTGAGAAGGAAGCCGGGCGGCCCTGGGGAGGCTGGGAGAGTCAGGGCAGTGGGGGTGGGGGAAACGGGAAGGCAAGGGGGCGATACAAAGGGCAGGCGGGTCTGGAGCTGTGAACAAAGCCCCTGGGAGGAAGGTCAGCGCTCGGAATGTGGCCCGGAGGCAGCCTTTGAAGGGGACATTTCACCCTTAATCTTTGGGCGATTCTTCTGTGAGGGTCCCTTCACCCTCTTTCTTACACCTTTGTGTAGCGTTAGCTGAACTGTCAGGGGGAAGTAGGCAGAGCAGACAGCCATTTGCACAAAATCGTGTTGTATTGCTGGTGGCTCTGGGGCTAGTGAGTTTAATGAAGGAGTGAGCTCTTCCGGGGACAAGAGGAGAAGGGAGGTGTAGGGCTTTCTGGAGCTGGTTCCATTTTATGCATGTTGGATGGAAACAGATTTGAGAAAAGAAAGCGACATATTGCCAAAAAAAAAAAAAAAAACCCAACCCTCAAGAAGAAGGAAAAAAGGAACTAAAACCCTAATGCCCTTAAAAAAGAAAAGCAAAAAAAAAAAAAAAGTCATATATTATGTCTTTGGACTAAATCCAATGGTGTTCTGCCAATTTCAAATAATAGTGTAACTTGATTAAGAAACTTTACAGGATTTAAACTTGTTGGCTTTTCTGACTCCTCTCTGAGACTTCTCTGTAAGTCACTGTCTACACCAGGCTAATTTGTTCCCAGATTCCTTAATCTTTTGCAAGTTGGTGATGACGTGTATGACTCGGTAGCCATATTGGAAGTGTTCATGCTTTCTTTTGCTCATGACTTCTGCGCAGAATTTTTGGGCAACCTAAAACATTTCCCTGAGAATGTCCTGCACTCGAAATACCCTGTGTGTGTGTATGTGTGTGTGTGTGTGTGCATGTGCGCGTTTAAGTTCTTCAAACTTTACCTGCCCCTGCTTTCCTTTTAGGTGGGCAAACTCCTGCTCAAGGCTGCCTTAAGTATCAGACACAAGAAATAGGACAAGGATGTCTCCCTAGAGTTCAGCCTGCATGTGACACATAGACAGTTAAGACTCCAAAGGCTCTGAAGACCAGTGGCAAAGGGAATTCTAGAAGTGAAGGAGAGAGGCACCAAGATGACTCAGTTGGTTAAGTGTCTGACTCTTGGTTTTGGCTCAGGTCATGATCTCACAGTTTATCTAGGTCTGCGCCGACATCTCGGAGCCTGCTTGGGATTCTCTCCCTCCCTCTCTGCCCCTTTCCCACTTGTGTGCATGTGCACACACACACACACACACACACACACACACACACACACTTTCTCTCTCTCTCTCAAAATAAGTAAAATTAAAAAACATTTAAAAAAAGTGAAGGGGGCACCTGGGTGGCTCAGTTGGTTAAGTGTACGGCTTCAGCTCAGGTCATGATCTCGCAGTTCGTGGGTTTGAGCCCCGCATCGGGCTCTGTGCTGACTGTTAGCTCAGAGCCTGGAGCCTGTTTCAGATTCTGTATCTCCCTCTCTCTCTGATCCTCCCCTGTTCACACTGTCTCTCTCTGTCTCTCAAAAATAAATAAAAAACATAAAAATATTTTTAAAAAAAGTGAAGGAGGACAGTTTTTTGGGGGGGGGGGGGGATCAGAGTTTTGCCCAAATGACATGAGTGTGGTCTGGAAGGCAATGACTTTGCATATGAATGAATGCCCAGCTCTGTACTCAGTCACTAGCTTTGGACTTTGGGCCTGCCACCTCATATTCCTGGAACATCAGTTTCCTCATCTATAAAATGGGATAAGAAAAAATACTTGCCTCACAGGCTTGTTGTGAGGATTAAACACATGAGTATATACGAAAGCACCCTGTACATGATGAAGCCTTCAATTAACAGCAGGCATTAGAATTACTGCTTACATTACAGGAGCCCGGGTCTCTTTAAACACTCGTGTTGACAGCAAGGATGTTTTAATTTCAAACAGGGTTTGCTCATGGAGGGCGTTAGAAATAAGATTCCATGTTACCTGCTCTCCCTGGGGCACCTGCTGTCCTATAATTACTATTTACTAAGAAGTACGTTTTGTTCATAAATGTCCCATAAACTCTAGCTGAAATTCTTTCCCCTGATGTGAGGCCTGTGATGTCAGGCCTGTGAGGCTCTGATGTGAGGCCTATGGGACATGGGACAAACCATTACTAAAACGGGGAGGGCAGTGCTTGCCGTTGATGGTTGCAGTGAGAAAAGAGGGCCTATGCAACACTCCGAATCAACCTCTGACACATAGCTGACGCTCAGTCAACCATTGTTCTTGTGGACCAGTGGTCTCAACCCTGGCTGTCCACTGAAATGACTTGCGTTCGTTAAAACTCCAAAGCTTGGGTCCCACCTCCAGAAAGTTTGATTTAATTAGCCTAGAGGTAAACCTTTGCATTAAAACCCAGGTGATTCTAACGTGTAGCCAGGGTTCAGAAATAGTGCTTTTCAAATATAATGTTCATGTAAATTACCTGGGGAATCTTAAGGAAATGAAGATTCTGCATCAGCGGGAGCATTGCTGATGGGCACGCCAATGTCTGGTTGGGGGCCATACTTTGTTCGGCAAGGCTCTATCCTTTCCTGATCCTCATAGCTCACTGCACCTGGCCATGGCAGGCCAAGCCCAGGAGGCAGGTGGAAGTGAACACAGGAAGAAACCTGAGAGGCACCTCCAGAGGCTTGCTGAGGGTCCCCCCCACCCCCCAGGTACCATCCTAGCATCTGCTGTCCCTCGCAACACACACAAGTACACACACGTGTGCATGCACAGGCCTCCCTCTGAACCCAGCCTTGAACACCCATAGAAATGGCAACCAGCTGATGTTTTCCAGTATTTCAGTGTCTTTTCACGTGTCCTAGCTTATTCTCCGAAGATGACCAAATGAATGGAAACATTTGCTGTAGAATACTGAGGACCCAGGTCATGAGTTCAAGAACCCATTTGCAATACCCACCTGGAGAAGTAATCCCTAACTTAGACCTGTAAATAGTAAGCCTAAGGCCCTTACATGGCCAGATGAAATTCCCACAGTGGAGTGTCATCCTAGAGCAGATCCCAGTGAGGCTGTGAGTAAACAGCTACTAATGCTGGCCCAGAAAGAGGGGATGCATCAGTGAGAGAGAGAGGGAGAGGACTGACAAGAACAAAAAGCTTTTGAGTAATGGGAAAAGGTCTTCCAGACAACACGCAGCCTGGAAGATTTCCTCCCCGCTAATGACAGGCACAGATATAAACTTCTGCCTTCTTCCAACAGCGTCATTTGATTGGGGTGCTTGGGAGCTGGGCTCTTTTGCAAAGGCCCCCGACAGAATGGGTTTTCCATGGGGTGGTATCATGCCTACACCATAGTTCATGAGTTTATGGAATAAATAGAGAAAGAAATAACCGGAGTCTATGGTTGATGAAGACCCTTCATGAGAGAATAAACTTTGAACAATCAAGAGCCGTCTCTAGTTAGACCATCAGCTCGGATCCAAGAAATGGGGAGCCCAGCATGCATGTAGTGGCATGGGTCTGGGACCGCCCTGTGTGGCACGCATGGTCTGATGAGCGGAGGAGGAACGGTTAGGACAGTCATGGAAGAAGGA
Organism: Suricata suricatta; assembly: GCF_006229205.1. Lineage (NCBI taxonomy): Eukaryota > Metazoa > Chordata > Mammalia > Carnivora > Herpestidae > Suricata > Suricata suricatta. The sequence goes on along the minus strand of NC_043700.1, from coordinate 32,517,202 downwards.
AGCCCTAACCTGACCTGTGCTGGAGGGTTTCACTAGTCACCAAGGAAAAGAATTTTGCCTTATGGCTAAAAGATGGTAGCTGACGCCATGACAACATGGTAGCCACACCTATAATTCTGGTTGGGTCATTCAATTGGCTTAAGTTACCTATTCAGTGAACAGCATAGAGTGTTTGTTTCTGTGGCTTAGGTCAGGACCTTCCATCTCAGTCTCTTTCACTGTCTTTCTAAATCCAGATGTTGTTGGAGATGTCTGTCAGGACAGAGGAACCCAGCAGCCCCTTTTAGTGAGAGACATCTGCACACAGATTACCCTTGCCTTGGGGTACCGCTCATTCCCAGAAATCCAAAGGATACACCCCAGGCAAGTTTCAGAGGGCTTGCCCTAGCGCATCCGCCTCCAACTAGTGTGGGGCCTGCTTGCACGCAGAAATCGAGGAGTACCTTTCTGGAAATCCGATTTCACTGCTCCTTTCCCCTCCAATGGTCCCCCTCTTCTGTCACCTCCTCTTTCACTCCTCTGGAATCCTAGTCCCAGATGTGACTTCTCTGTTTCCTTTGGCTGAGAATTTGCTGTTTTCCCATAACCCAGTCATGGGTTGCCTGTTAGAGAAACCAAAAAACTCCAACTTTCTGGGAAGACATCTAATTAAATTCCCAAAGAGGGAAGAGGAAAGCCCCCCTCCGAAACGGACCGATAGAACCTCCCGAGACACAATCATCCCAGCAGAGAAAGTGCCTGGCTAAGCCTGGTGAACCAGTAACGTGGTGTTGTGTTTCTTAATGTCCTCTGCGAAGAAGCTGGCCCTGGGTTTAAAATAGCCCTCTGGTCAAAGCAACTATTTAAAGAGGATTGGGGTCTGAGAAATGCAAAACAAAGTGTTGTTGATTAAAAACACATGGTTTGTTCTCGAGACGCGAGTAGCCAGCAAAATCAAATGTGACAGTGTTTTGGCTTTTTCTATCCCACAAGACATGATGGTGATTTATTAGAGTGATGTCAGCTGTGGTTAAAAAGAGTTTGCTGTGTTGTCTTAATAAAAAGAGGCTTTACCTTGGAGCTGTCAAAGTCCCTCTTTCCTCTGGCTCGAGGCAGTGGCTGCTGGGCCCTTGGCCCTCCTTCAGAAGCTTCACCCCAAGGGGCAGAGCTCTGCCTTCAGAAAGTTCATGTGGTCACAGGGCACTGAGTGCTTCTTGATGGAGATGCAGGACGGCCTTGCGGGGTTGCGGCCTGCTCTGGGTTTGTTCAGCCTGCTCAGAGTGCAGATGTTGTACCCAGCTTGGAGCTGAGGCTTGGCCTGACTTGGTTGGGTGGTGGGGAGTTTGGTTGGAGGGAACCCTCTGGAAGGGAAGAGACGCTAGCCCATGGTCTTCTCGAGGTAACCTGGGTGGAAGCCTAACGATCAGCTGGGTAGATAATCTGCTGAAAACAATGAGACATTAGGTTATTAGCTCAACACGAGGAGAATCTCTTTGTTGAAACTCTTTGGCTGTAAGGAGAGAAACCTCTCCACCAAATTCAAGTATCCAGGTTATATAGAAAGGACACAATAGGCCATCTCACAGATATCTGGGAAGAGGCAGGTATCCTGGGGGATGAGGTGGGCAGCCGGATCTGAAGCATTGGTCTTCTTTATGGCCTTGGCTTGCATCAGCTGTGCCCAACTCTACATGACCACATTTTTGCTCAAGTTCCACCATCAGTCTCCCCTTAGTCTCATTGTGTCGATTCTAAATTCTAGAGAGAGCAAATCCAGTTGGTGTGACTGGAGCCAGATATCTGTCTCTGGTCCCGTCGGCAGCAGCTGGGAACCAGGACCTGGGTTGTGGGATTTCAGGGCGCCCATGGAGAGGCAGGGTCCAGAGGCAATGTTAGGGGGTCAACTCCAGAAATGAGGCATGTGTGTTACCAGGGCAGGTGAAGAAAGCAATTACAGGTGCATGCCTTTGTCCTAAGGATCAGGGACTTTCTGGGAGAATTTGATAATTGTGATTTCTGAATGCTGCTAGCTGTTTTTTTATTTTTATCTTTATTAAAATTAAAAAAAATTTTTACTTATTTTTGAGAGACCCAGAGAGAGCATGAGTGGGGGAAGAGCAGAGAGAGAGAGAGAGGGAGACACAGAATCAATCAGGGTCCAGGCTCTGAGCTGTCAGCACAGAGCCCAATGTGGGGCTTGAACCCACAAACCATGAGACCATGACCTGAGCCAAAGTCAGTCACTTAATCGACTGAGCCACCCAGGCACCCCCCTTGTTCTTTATTCTGTAGAAAAGGTAACAATCTCAATGGGAGAATAGATTTCCAGCAGACACCTTTAATATCTTTCCTGGAGACACACCCAGGAAGTGAGATGACATTATCACTTTCTAAATTAATATATGGATTTTCTTCTAATTATAAAGAAACACATAAATGACTGTAGAAGACTTGGAAACCAGGAACACACAGGGACGGATATAAACAGCACCCATAATCCAAGATAACAGCTGTTAACATATTGGTATATTTCCTTCTATCCTTTCTTTTCTTTAAGTAGTAGCCTGAGGCCATGTGAACGATCTGGGCTTAAGATCTATCTTTTGATTTAATTATGCGTCGTCAGACTCTGAGACTTTAGGATTGTTTGCAATATATTCCCATAATTTTCCTGGGGCTCCCAGTGCTCCTTTACCTTTTCCTGTAGGGGGCAGCTCAGATAGCATTGATACTCTGTACTGCCCCCACTGCCTCTCCCCCACCCACCCAATGCCTCGCTTGTTGCAAGGCAGCCTGTGCCCCAGCTTTCCAAGTGCTTCTGCTCATGAGTCCCTTCCACCGCCCCCTCCTCAGGGGGGTGATTTTTTTTTTTCCAAATCTGATCTCCTCAGTCTTTGCGCAACATCCTTTACTGGTCCTCCTTAGCATTTAGGGTAAAATAGACAAAACTGGCCCCACATCCGTCTGGCTTGCTCGCCCACTGTTTCCAGCTGCACGCGCATCTTCCTTCAGTTCTTAAACTGTCTCAGTCATGTTCTCACCTCAGGCCTTCACAAATGTTCACAAACGCTGCTTTCCGTTCTTCAGCTGGTTTTCCTGAACTCAGCTTCCTTCTAGGCTGAGCTCAATGTCGATTTTTCAGAGAAACCTTTTCTGACTGTGGCCCCCTTATAGTCCTTCAACATCCCCTTTACCTTTCCTTCATGGCAGACCACTGTTTGCAATTATGCATTTATTTGTTTGGTTATTACCTAACATCTGTCTCCTGGACAGATAGGAATGCTGCCTGAGGCAGAGCAAATCTGTTTTGGTGCATGCTATACCCTACTCTTGCTGTCATCCCCAACTTGTCCCCCGCCCCATGACAGCATGTGTCATAGATTAGGTTCTACATCAATGCTTGTTGAGCGAGTGAGTGAATCCATGCTTATCTGGTCCAAATAGTAAGTGAGGCATTGCCATATTGTAGTCTATTGGATTTGGAGGTCTAGGGAGAGAACAGGGCTTTCAACAAAGCCTTTGCATGAGCTGTCTGCACATTGGCAGTCTTCCGTGAGAGCCTCAGAGGTGCCTGGCACACAGTGATCTCCATTTGGTGAGGCCCACATTTGACATGTATGTGCTAAGACGATGGTGTGTTAGGCAGGTTCCCGAGCTGGTGATCGAGGTGGCTGTCCAGTGAGGCAGCAACACCTTGATGTGGCTTTGCCACTCTTTACCACCCACATTCTGTGGGAGAGATCATTCTAGAGCACCTCCGACAGCTGTCAAGCCTCCTGGGGTTGAACACCTCCACGGGGCAGAGCTCTCTGCCTCTGCCTCAGCCTGGCGGACCGCTCTGGCTGTTCGATAGATCTTGCCTCAGTTAAAGATGGATGTAACTTCCCCAGAACTTTTAACTATTGATTGCCTTCTGAGATGTCTCTCCAGAGGAGAATTCAACAGACATTTATTGAACAGCGGGACACTGTGCCAGGCAGGGACCCGGGCGCTGGCTGTAGAGAGCTGAGTAAGATGCACGGAAAGCTAAGCTGGGGAATAGCAATGGAGTGCGCAGTGTGCTGTCACATCGTGAAATCCCAGTTTGGGCATGAGGGAGAGCTAGAGCTCAGTCTTGTCTTTTGACTCCAACCCAGTGTTTACTTTGACTATCCTAGGCTGAAAATGCAAATGTACTTCTGCTTCATGCAGCCCCTAGTACGTTTGAGGGTAGCTAATGTACTCCCTGAGCTCTCTTTGTTTCCTGAGTAAACTTGATCCCCGCCCCCCAAATTGGTCTTCCTGGACTCCATCACATGGTAACGCCCTTGCCACTTGCAGAAGGTCATGGCTACCGTACAACTCTCCCATCTGCAGATAGGAGGGTCTCAACCTTGAAAGCTAGCTTCTGAAGAGGAATTCGGGGTGGTTATTCTTCCCAGGCAACGAAATCAAGTTGCTAAGTCTGGCACCTTTTTTAAAAAAATTTTTTTAGGGCATTTCAGGAGGTGCTTTCCCAGCAAGAATTGTATAGTGAAAGATGATGGATGTACAGACTTCCAGGGCAATGTCTGACACTCAGGGCATCTTCTTAATGACATCCCTGTTGGGGCCCCGTCTGACTTCAATAGTTCATGTTACAGGACACTCATGACCGCCTGAGAAATTTCATTACACCTCCTGACAGAGCCATTAGATTTTGGGCTCAACATAGAAGGAAAATGTCTGTCTCTTTGTAGCTTCCAATATCGATCTTCTTGTGACTGGGAAGCATGAGGGTAGTGCCTCTCCCACGTGACCAGCTTGCATCCATGAAGTGCACTGGGAGTCCCAGCCTGAGCCCAGGCCCGGCCAGGCATGTCTGAGCAGGCCTGGGGAACTGCCAGGATGGGCCTGTGCGAAGCCTATTTGCATGAGAGGCTGCGGAGCCTCTTGGGAAGGAGCTCATCTCTGAGGAAGAAGGAACAAGTGCAAACAGCCGCCCTGGTAATGGAGCTTTGACTGTGGCAGGGAGGGGGTAATTCTGAGCATGGTCTGGTGAATGCCTCGCAACTGGGTTTGGTCCACAGGTCAGCCCCCATTGGGCTTCTTTACGAAACCCATGGAGAGCAAAGAGGCTCTGCAGATAAATGGAGAGCACAGTGTGCACTGACCCATGGTAGTCACTGGGTAACCAGCTTTGAGACTTGCCTTCAGAGTAAAACACAAAATGGCGGGGGGAGCAAGGCTCTCTCCTTTACCACATTATGGAACCCTGCAGTTGTTTGGCCTCAGGGAGGGGGAAAGGCCTCCAGCACCTCTGTGGTGGCAGGGACGGCAAGACCCAGCAAGAGGTGGCAGTGTCTGGTGTGCCAGTAGAGGGTCTAGAGCAGGCCAAAGGGAACAAAATGGTAGGTGGCCAGAAAACTGTGTGTCTTGCACATACATGAGACAAGCCCTAGACATATTGGGGGTTAATTAGGGAGGGGCTGACACCCTGAGTAAGCCAGTAAAAGTTAAGTCCTTATTACAAATATGATTCTATACAAATAAGCTGTAGGCAGGGAAGGGGGGCCTGGGCCCCGCCCACCAGCTTCTCTTTTCTGGCTGAACACCATGGTGTCCTCTGTCACCTTTCAGACCCATGGTTCTGATCCCGCATTGTTCTCCTTACTCTTTTTTGGAGCCACTCCAGGCTGTGAGAGCCAAAACTGTTTGGTATAAGAATTTTAAGAAATCCTAGAATTAAGGTGGCCTAATAGGCCTTTTTTGACTAGATGAAATGAAGGCTCATATAGACGTGAAGGGACTTGCCCCAACTCTGTGTTCCCAGCCAGTAGAAGAGCAAGCACTGCCCCCAGGTCACATATCCATCTTTTCCTCTCCATTTCAACAAAATGGAGTTCGAATCTGAGTCAGGGACTTGGGACATTTGTACAAGTGCATGTTCTCTTGGCCAGGCATGGCAGGACAAAGTTTGGTTTGGTTCTAGCCCTCCAGGAGCAAGGGGAACAGATGCAGTTTTGCACTGTGCAATCCAGTTCAATGGGGCAGCCCCCGTGGGCAGTGCCAGGACATTTCTGTGAGGAGTACCTCATAGAAAGAGCATTTTCTTCCCTGTGAAGAATAAGGGCTCTGCGGGCCGCTCTGGGCAGATTTGAAAAGTGACCATAGACGATGGTCCAGTGACCCTAAACCAAGGGGTCACTTGGGACAACTGAGTCCTTGGACAGAAAATTCCTAAGAAAATCTGACCAGGAAAATGTCTGCCATCAGCTGAGGTCCCAGATGGAGGATAGGAAGGGATCCACGGAGCCAGTGGACTTGCTGGGGTGTCAGAAACAGCAAGGAAGAATAGTCTGCGAGTGTCTGTCTTTTGTTAGGACTATCCCCACACTGTGGGGTGGCCTGCACGTATCAGTATTGCAGAAACCATCTTGCCCTTTCCCTAGAGTTTACATCTGTAGTCAGGGCTAGCAAGTAGATTTTGCTTCTAGGTCAAGTCCAGTTGATTGACGCCCAATGCCAGAAGAATTGTTAAGAAGGGTTTTGGGGCAGGGGTGAGTGTTGTGATTAGCTGACAGTGCCTTCTGGTCACCCCGGCAGGGAGAGGGGTGAGGAGGAGGTTCGGGTGTTGTGGGTAAGGGTCCCCTCAAGATTAGGTCCACATGCTAATCTCTGCAGCCTGAGTACAGGTTATGTTACATGGCCCAGGGGAGTGAAGACTGCAGATGGGCTGACCCTGAGATAAGAAAATTATCCTGATGGATGATCTGCGTGGGTCAAAATAACCCCAGCGGTCCTTATACACGAAAGAGGGAGATGGGGCCTCAGTCAATGATGTGATGGGGAAAAGACTAGTGGCCATCGCTGGCTTTGAAGATGGAAGAGACCACAAGCCCATACCTGCAGGCAGCCTCTAGGAACTAGAAAAGGCATGGAAACAGGTTTTCCCCTGGAGGTTCCAGAAAGGAACCCAGTTCTGCCGATGCCTTGACTTTAGCCCTTTAAGAGCCATTTTGGACTTGTGAGTCCCAGATGTATGAGACAACACATCAGTGTTATTTTGAACCACTACACCTGTGGAATTTTGTTATAGCAGCAAAAGGAAACCCATACAGTCTCTATTACTTTCCACCCGTGACTCACCAGGGCAGCTGTCCTTATGTTTGACCTCAAGTTCTCATTCAGTTGTCCCAGCCCTCTCTTGGGACAGCAGAACAGGATCTCTAAGGTTGTTGAGATGCCAGGGCAATGTTCCTTATGAGAGGCACCACCGCCGGGAAGCCTTCAAAAGTGAATTGCTCAGGTTTTACGATTTTCCTACGTTCAGTGAGTGGAGGAGGGATAGTATCCCAGATAGGCAGGTTCAGAGCTGGGCACCAGGCTCCTGGTGGCACTGCCACACCACACAGCACTGTGCTTGGGACAAGGTGCTAGCTTGGGACTCCCGGCTTGGCCCTCAGTTTCCTTCCCCATGAGGTAAGCTCTAAATGACTTCAGAAAATGTCTGAAAGTTTGTAGTTTTAAGCACTTGGAAATGATGCTGGAAAAATGAATAATAATGAAATGTCCTCTAAATACCAAGAATTTTAGTTACATGATGTCATTTGTTTCTCACCGCAGCTACGTGAGGGAGTTGTTTTGGGTGAGACCCCATTTTACAGCTGGGGGCATAGCGGCTCAGAGATAGAGTCCTTTTCTAAGTCATCCAGCTCATAGGCTAAGGTGTCATGAATCAAATCCTGATGTCAGAAGCCCACGCTTTTTCCAGGATATCACGAATCCTCCCAATAAGGATCCCTCCCTCCCCATTCTCTCCCTCTCCCTCCTATTTCCCTTCCTCCACCTTCTTCCCCTCCTTTGCTCTGTTTCCTCCTTCCCCCTCCACTGCACCCCCTCCTCCTTCCTCCTTCTTCTCCTTCTTCCCTTACTCCCTCTCTCTCCCTTCCTTCCTTGAAGGGCTCTGGCCCTGGATTATGCTGTGGACATAATCCCAGTGTCCACAGCCACAGGCTGAGTCCAGGAATGATGCTCTTGGGGTGAAGCTCTTGGGGTACGCCAGGAGCCCAGTGGTGGGGTGAGAAGAATTCTTCGATCTGTGATTTTGTTTCTTTTCCTGGCTCTCCTGGGAACCAGTTGTGTGGTTGTGGGTAAGTCACTTTATTTTTCCTGGCCTCAGTTTCCTGGCCTGTGAAATGCAAAGGATGGACTGGAATCAGTGTTATCTTTCTTTTTTATTAAAGTTTATTTTTAAATATTTTTGGGAGAGAGAGAGAAAAAAAAAGAGAAGAGAGAGAGAGAGAGGGTGAGCTGGGGCAGAGAGAGAGAGAGAAAGAGAGAGAGAGAGAGAGAGAGAGAGAGAGAGAGAGAATCCTAAACAGGCTCTGTCAATCTAAGGCTCTTAGTAATCTAAGCAGGCCAGACACAAAGCTTGAACTCATGAAACTGCAAGATCATGACTGAGCCCAAACCAAGATTTGGATGCTTAACGTACTGAGCCACCCAGGTGCCCCTGGAGTCAGTGTTTTCTAACCATTTCTTTTTAAAATTCATGCCACCTCAGCTAGGGAAATTTTATTGAGCCCTGCTTGCTGCCATTTATATTACAAAAGCAATTTATTAATGTTTTTTAAAAAATTTTTTTGTGGTTTTTATTTATTTTTGATAGAGACAGTGCGAGCAGGGGAGGGTCAGAGAGAGAGGGAGACGTAGAATCCGAAGCAGGCTCCAGGCTCTGAGCTAGCTGTCAGCACAGAGCCCGATGTGGGGCTTGAACCCACGAACCGTGAGATCATGACCTGAGCCGATGCTGGATGCTCAACCAACTGAGCCACCCAGGTGCCCCTATTAATGTTTTTAAAATTTTGATGTAAATCATAAACCACGCTTTTCGAATCAAACACTAACCTTTTCCTCTGGCCCGTTTCTGGGAACATCCTGCCATCTTGCCTATGGTTGAGAATCCCTCTGCTTCATAATTTGAAATTTTGCTCCAGGTATAAGATTATTGGAGTTGGAGGATGTGTGTGTGTGTGTGTGTGTGTGTGTGTGTGTGTGTGTGTGTGTGTGTATTCTGGAAGACAGGAGATGAGACAGCCTATCTGTGTTGCACATCTCTCTTCCTGGGACCCTCCCACCCCATTTTTCTCTACCTGGACCAGTTCTTGCTCTGGGCGCCCCCTCCCCGCCCCAAATCCCGTGGGTGGCCCCGTGGTGGGTTCTGAAGCCACAGGCAGGCAGCTCTCCTGAGTGAGCCGACCATCTCTCAGCAGCACTGTGGCCGGCTATCATCTGTGTCTGCCACAAGAGTGATCTCGACTTCAGAGATTATCACCTCTCATCTTTTATTCTCCCTTTTCTCCTCTCCTTTCTCTTCCTGCAAGACGATGAACTTGCCAGACAAGCCCTCCTTTCCTCTCGGCCTGGTGAGAGCGCAGAGGTGAACAGCTGTAATCTCCCTAACCAGACTTTATCACAGGTAAGAGAGTTAAATTCTCCCGGTTTAATCCCCCACGTGCTGTGGTTTTTTTGAGGATAAGGCTTTCGACATGTTTTGATACAATATGGCCACTCTGGTCCACTGGATATGATTAGGCACTGGGCAAAGAGGTTTCTATTTGACTGAACTGGAAAAGAAGGGGCCCTCTGGGAAAGACCTTTGGGTGGGAGAAGGTACATGGAAAAGCCCATCTGCTCGCAAGAGGAGAGGAGGAGGGTTTGTAGGTGTTTTGCAAGGCCTGGGGACTCTCTCTAGTCATGTGAGCCCTTGGTGGCTGGTCAGTAATGGGAGGATGAAACTGAGTTAACCTCCTGTGTCCGGAAGTCCATATTGGCTCATCCTGTCCCTAAACCCTGTGCTGGCCACGGCAGCCAGAAGACAGGACAAGCAGATGAGTCCGTGCCTCAACTCGGGGGACATGCCGTTTCCTGTGGGTGACACAAGAGGTATGCTTGCACCTCCAGAAAACAACAAGGGCAGATAAAGACCAAAGTCTAAATCAGATGTGACTCCAATTACCCATCGTTCCCGGGTGTGGGGGATGGTGAGAGCGCATGAGATCAGTGTTGGACAGAAAGGTGTCTGAAGTCAGGTGGACACGGGAGTGGACACGGGAGTGGGCCTGGGGGACTGGATGGGCCCCGTACGCAGGGGGTGGCCTGGGGGGCGGTGGGGGCGCAGGTGGGACGGCAACGTGCCAAGAGTGGGCATCCGCAGAAACCAGGGCTTGGGAGTAGGGAGGTGCCTGCGGCATGGTGCGTCCTGCGGGGCGGGGACTCCAGGCCAGCTCTTTATGCCCAGAGGCCACTGCGGCCGCCTGGAAAGTGCCAGAGCCACGCTCAGAAGCGCTTCTCGTTTCTATGTATATACGCTGTGCTGCGTGTTGGCTTTTCTTCCTTGTCGACCTTCCAGTCACTCCTAAATTCGGTTCCCGTTCTCTGCCTCTCCCTGCCTGCCAGTGCCACCCGTGCTCTCAGCCAAGCGGTGACATTTTCCCCAAGCACCGCCTGTGCATGTTTAAAGCCTGGGATGTGCATTGGGGTTTGACTCCTCCTGCCGCCCTCCCTTTGGGTGTGTGTGTGTGCGTGTGTGTATGTGCGTGTGTGCATGCGAGAGAGTGTGTATTTTTGGCTTGAATCCCCATTAAAAAGAAAAAGAAAGAAAACTGCCTGGGCCAAGGATGGAGAGGCAGTTCACAGAGCCTAAAAACTGCCCCATTGCCCCCAGTGCAGGACACACATTGGTGGAGGCAGGCCCACCCGTGAGTGGGTTCTCTCGCTGAGAGGTCAGGGGGCTGTGGGGTGCTTCTCCCACCCATATGCCCCTGCATGGTGAACAACAGGCCCCAGGCCGCCTCTCCCTTCCCTCTGGGCTGCCTTTCCCTGGAGAGTCATGGGAAGTGTGTCCTAAGCCCCATGCCGGCTCAGTCTTTTTCTTCTTGCACCTTCCCATCTCCCAGCGCCAGGCCCTCTGGAGGCTCTGGGGGCTCTGGGGGCTAGTGGCCGGCTACCCAGCCCAGGTTGCTTGCACCCCAGGGTCAGGAGTGCCGCCCCTGCTGTGAGTAGGACCACAGACCCTGGGTGTGATCCCTGCGGCTCCCTCCTGCCCTCCTGGGCCCCTCCCTCCTAGGGGCCTCCACTCTGGCTCTTACGTCTCCATCTCTGTGTCTGTCCTGTGCAGGGGTGGCTTGCTGCAATCCGTCAGAGTGTGAGAGTGTGTGAATGAATGAATGAATGAATGAATGAAAAGCAAGGGTAGGGCTTTTGCTTAAGACACCTGCCATGGAAATGCCTCTTGGACTCATCTAGTCACTTCTTTTCCACCTCGGTCAGTATTTTGGGAGAGTTGAGGCTGTGCCATCTTTTGCTCTGAAAGCTTATAAGCTGTCAGGCATCCACACTCACTGAGGAGAGCGGAGTCTGCTGGCATTCCTGGGGGACGAGAGAGGAGGACCTGGGCAGTCTTCTTGGGGAGGTGCTCTGAGCAGCTGCAGGGGCCCGACGCTGGCCTTCTAGGTGACAGGAAAAAAAGCAGGGAGGACATGGTGGGGCCGAGAAGGAGGAGACCCTCCTCTCACGGTGTGGCCTTGGGCTGAGGCTATGGGGGGCTCAGAGGGCAGTGTTTGGGGCGGGGCCCCAGCTCCTCCTGGACTAGCCAAGCTCCAGTGGGGCGGAGTCCACGTCCCCTGGCCGGGAGGGTAGGGGAGGCTTGCACGTCCTCCCCTCCGCTGCAGTTGTCTGGAGTTCCTGACCCCGGTTTGGCCACGCCCCGTCAGAAGCATCATGACAGGATCCCTCATCCCATACATTTGTCTAAAATGTGGTGAAATATGTGTAGTGATCTTAAGACCATAAGGAGTGAATACTGACATATTGTACGTAGCTGTTGAAATGATGGAGAAATTAAGCAGAAGAATAGTAGTATACCTACTACTTCTAAAACTTTGGATGTAATGTTGCATGTCGTGAGATTATTAATGAAAACACCAGTAATAATATTGATAGATATCATTCACTGAGTGTCTTTTATGTGCCAGGCATTCTGTGGTGTAATCCAGACAGTAACCCTTTTATCTCCAACTGACAACGAAGGACATGGATTTAAAGAGGTTGAGTAACTTGCCCATGGCTACAGAACTCTGTTCAGAAGTAAGGCTAGGCTGGAGGCTCAGCTCCAACACCAAAGCGGGAAGTATGTGAACATAGGAACCAACTAAGTCAACAGAAAAAGGTGTGAGATTAAATGCTCAGGGCTTTGGTTTCTGACAATACATATCTCCTGGGAGGTGGTAAAGAGAGAATGTCTGTGGAAACTCAGGTAGCAACAAGTGGCTAGGAGGAGGTGAGGCTTGATCCGGATTTGGGTAAGTAGAGGCACCTACAGAAGGCATTTCTGGATGGATGTAGGTACAAGAGTGAGCATGAGGTATGTGAGGGTCAGTGGGGAGATGAGTAAGGCAGGATCGAGGCTTGTTTAGGGAAGAAGAGGCAGTGGAGTCCCGTGGTTACATGTTCAAATCCCTACCCCTTCTGTGGGGCTTTGGGTAAACTGATAAACTTTCTAGGCCCCAGTTCCTCAGCACAACGTGGGTAGTGACAGTGCCTGCTCTACGGTCCTGTGGTGAGGATGGTGGGGTAATCCACGGGAGACATTTAGCTCGGTGTCTGCCAGGCGCTAACCGCTACACGTGTGCCATCCGTGTAGGGAATGTTCTTTCCTCGCTTGATAAACTCTCGGGTTTTGGTGTTCTCTTGACTCTTCCTCCCCTTTATCAGGGTCCTCCAGCCACTGGGTCATCAAGTCCAATAGATTTTATCATTGTAATATTTGTCCTTTTCCATCCTCGCTCACTGCCACCACACTGTTCCGGAGCCCTGTCATGACATGCCTGAATTATTGCAACAGACCCCGGCTGGTCTCCTGCCTACACTCTTCCTCCACGCCAGTCTACCTCATACATTATCACTAGATTATTCCCCTAAAGCACTGCTCTCTCCACCAGACTTCCTTGCTCAAAACCTTCCAGTGAGTCACTCTTGCCCTTTGAGATTAAATCCAGACTTTTGTAGCTGAATCACTGACACCCTAGTTTCTTATCTGCCTCTGTTTCTCAACATGGTTTCGCTTATTGCTTGCTCTATAGGCATGCTATGTTCTTTGCTGTTAACGAGCCTCCATCCCTATTTCTTCCTCCAGGAACCCTCTCTTCTTCTCCACCTAGCCCAACACTAATCTCCCGCGTTGGCCCATGTGAAACACACCTTCTCTGTGAAATTGCTCTGAATGGTCCAACTCATGAGATCTCTCTCCTCAGTGGATAGCGCTTATGCCCTCTCTGTGCCTTGCTCATTTGGCCAAGTGCTGTCTTCTAAAGATCTACTGTCTTGAACAACAAAAATATCCCCCCACCCCCACCCCCAACTGCGATGGGCTGAAAATTCTCAAGGGAAGGCCACTTTCTTCACTTCTGTCCCCTGTGGTTCCCAGTGTAGGACAGAGGTGAACTCACAGAGGGCACTCAGTACATTCATCTTCAATTAAGTTTGTTGAGTAAAGGCGGAAGTGAGAATGATAATGAAGACTGGAAAGTGGAAGGGAAGAGCCTCTTTTCCGGTACAGCAAGGGAAGTCCCTGTGGTGCTGTGGAAGCTTCCAGCTCATGACAGTCAGCCATTCCTGTCCCTGGACACCAGCAGCCTCTCTCTCTGTGCTTCCCTCTGGGCCATCCCCACGTTCTCCAGCCTTGCTTTCTGCCCTACAAAGCTCTTTCTTACCCACCTCTCTTCTCTGGGGCTCCCAGCCCTTGCAGAAGGCAGGCTAGGCTGGGGTTGGTGCTTAAATGTTAAGTCTGGTATCTGACACCACCCATGGCCCTGCTGGTGGTTCGCCATTGGTTGGGAGTGTTTAGTTAATGTCTCAACAGATGAGTCAGGAGTGTATGAATGAAGCGTAGCACACTGCAGAGTACAATGCAAAGCCTTTAACAATAATATGTGGCCATTTGTTGCATCCTTAATGACAATAACAGCAATAATGGTGATAATCTGATGGGAAGAGTGCGGCAGGATGAGTGATGGGTGGGACACAAGAGAACTTTAGTCTCATCCTGGGGACGTTGGGTTTCATGCCAGGCTTTCCATTTTTTTTTTTCTTTTGGGTTTGTGCTCCATGCCCATCTGGCAGGATGCCTCCCTCGGATTCAAAGGGGGAAGAAGAATCCCTCACCCGGGGATCTTGGGGACGTCAAACCGCTCCTTACGCAACAGCCTTCTAATGAGTTAAGTGTAAATGAATCAGAAGCAGATGGATTGGATTGTTCTGGAAATACACCCGAGGTTTGAAAATTAAGGGAAAAAGCATTTGGCAAAAGGCATTTTGGGGTTTGCCAAGACCCAGAACATTTGAAAAACAGTTCAGGATTTTTTTTCCTTTCCTTTTCTTTTTCTTTTCTCTTTGGTTGTAAAGCCCAAAATGCTGCCCGGAGGTAGAGAAGAGACGGGCCTTGTTCTCCTCTCAAAGTGAAGTTCTTCCTGCCATGTGGGTAATGGACCCCAGACAGGAGGCAATGGGCTAGAAAGCTGCACCAGGAACTGGCTGTGTCTGGGGGCAAAGCACCCTGTCTCCCTTTGCAGGGGGAAGGCAGCCCCTTGGCAGAGTGCAGGCCTCCATCCTCTGGGCCGGCTTGGGCCACTACCTCTGCCCTGCCGTGCACCTCCTGCCTTTCACAAGACTTGACTCACCTCGTCCAAACATGAGGAAGCTCATTATGGAAGGGAAATGGTCTCCAATTTGCTGGGCGAGAAACTTTGGAGGTTAGCAAACACTAATCCAATAAAATAGAAAGTGAAGTGTTTATTCTAGAGAAAAACCCTTTAAACATTTTTTTTTTATTAGTCACATTTGGCATAGCTGAACCTTCCCCTGAAGGGACCATCTAGCTGAGGGAAAAGAGAGAAAGCAACTATTTCAGCAGAAAACTCAACCCAGCAGTTCCTTAAACCTGTGGCTTGGCTTGCTGTGTGCTGTGCTCAAGAACCAAACCTCTCTGTGTTCTGATTTCCTAATGACTGCTTCTAAAAGATTTTCTCTGATCAAAGGCAAAGATGTGAATCAAAGATGTCGGGCTAATTCATGTTAGAAAATGAATCCTAAGGTTACAGGGACATTCGGTGTCTTTGGCGTGTCTCACAGGAGCCCGTCACACCTGCCTGCTCTCGGAATCTCGTGCCCTTAGCTTCCCAGGCTGCTGGGTGTCAGCCTTGCCTGCCTCTAATGGGACCGAGCAGTGTCCAGAGTCATGGCGCTCAGAGGCTGGGGGCCACAGCTCAGGCCAAGTGGGAGTGGAACATGGGTGAGTTCCCTCTGTCCTCCGAGACCCAGTCTGTTTCTCCATTTGCAGGTTAATTTACTCCTTTATCAGCTGTGTTCAGGCCGGCTCATAACCTGATCCCTTGGTGAAGGCAGGCTTGCTGGCCCCAGCCCGTAACTCTCCACTGTTTATAACGAGCTTTCACATATATGGTTTCGCAATGCCTCTTCTCACCAATCCAGGGGAAACATAGGGGCCTTCGTGTCATCTTGTGGCCCCTGTCTTAGACAGGGGTAGGTTCTTACCACAGCCCCACAGCCAGGGAGCGGTAAGGCTGCGTCCAGCGCCTTCACTCGCCATGCTTCCTTTTCATCCTTGAAATCCCTCTGCTCTTGATCGGGATCTATGTTGCTAAGTCATCTTGTTACATCACTCTATATGGACTGCAAACGCCTTTGGGACAAAGATCATGTTTTGCACGTCTCTGTCTCTCGCATGGTGCTGACCAGAGCATCTTGTACGTGGGATCTGCTTCACAAGTATCTAACGGACAGGTGGAAAGACTTGGGTGGAACCAGGGGCCACCGTGGTTCAGGGCAGGCAGATTGGCGTTGCTGTTCTGGTCCGTGAGATCATCCCTGATTGTCACCTGACCTCCCCTGACCCCCCAGCCTTGACACGGCCTCACTGTCCTCAGTTAGCACACCTCGATCCTGATCATCACTAGTCCCACATGCTGAGTTCCTAGAGTGGGCCAAGAAATATGAAAGAAGGTGTTAGCTTCTCGATGTTGTACCAGCCAAATAAATACCAAGCAGAAGCTCTAGAATAGGAGGTAGGAGGCAGCCCACGTGGGGAGGAAGTAGAAGGACCACAGGGTCTCGGAATGGTGGGGGGGCCTGGCCCCACCTCGAAGTGCCCGGTTCAATCCAGCAAGGGCTGGGTGACCTCAGCCTATTGCCTCCAGCTGAACTCGAGAACAAAGATCCTTTCTGTCCCGCCTACTTGCCTCTCCATCACGTGAGCAAGAGGGCAAACAAGATCTCATTTTGAACTCCCAGGAGACGAGACAGCAGCAGTAGTAGTAACAGCTATCTGGAGGTGAGGCTGCCGTCAAACAGCAAATGGCTCACCTCTCAGGGCAACTGGAGGCCACTTCTAGGAGCTGGAGCCTTGTATCCTTGTCTCCGACTCAGGGGGTGAAGGAGGAGAGGGAAGGGCAGAGAACACAGGGGATTCTGCTTCCGGTGCATTAATGTCCTTGGACTCTCGGTGGACAGAGCCCTGGGAAGGGCCTCCCCACTGCCCTCTTGGTTTCCTCCCCTGATCTATGAATTCCGGCGTCTCCATTTGTGATGTGATGATTCAGCGCAAAAGTGGACTTGTCAGAAACAGGAATGGAAGATAAGATAAAAATAAAACAAAATAAAGTAAAAAGTTAGCCAGACATAACTCCCCACGCCGCAACATTCACATCCTTTGAAACAGAAATCCCACCTCAGAGCCCAGAATGAGGGCCAGACTTCAGGCTCCAGGTCAAGGCTGGAGAGCAGTGGGGGAAGCATTCAACACCCTGCCCCCTGCCCCCTTCCTCCTAAACCCCCAGATGGAGGAACATTGAGCCAGGAGGCCCCGCCAGGATGCAGGGTTGTGGGCAGCGGGGCTGCCTCAGCCCTGCGTGCAGTGCTCGGCCCCCATTCACCCCAAGAGCCAGCGAGCTGGGGAGCTGCAGCATGATTGATGGGCCCCAGCTTGAATGGAAAGTCCAGATTCCAGGGAGACAGCTTAAGAGGTAGGAGGGGAGACATTTCTCACATCTGCAACAAAATTAAAAATTAAATAAATAAAATTTGTTAGTTTACAAATAGAACAGTTACTTGTTACTCGTGGTATTAATCTCCTATTTCAATTAAAAATTTTTATTAAAAAATTTTTTTTTTGGTAACGCCCATGAAAGACGTTTGTTTCAGTTGCCAACATTTCTGCAGAACTAATGTGGGTGGATT
Organism: Suricata suricatta; assembly: GCF_006229205.1. NCBI lineage: Eukaryota > Metazoa > Chordata > Mammalia > Carnivora > Herpestidae > Suricata > Suricata suricatta. The sequence goes on along the minus strand of NC_043700.1, from coordinate 32,499,949 downwards.
GTGACAGATATAATTTCTCCATCCTACAGTTTCATCAACTTGAGTTCTGTTAAACTATACCCGCTGGGCTTAGCTCCTTTTAAAGTTTCCGCTTTGACAGGTAGATTTATTAGTCTTGAAATTTGTACAAATCAGATGTCACTCGTGGCAACTTGTCAAAATGTCAGTCTGGCAAGGCGGCTTGAAAGGCTTTCTGGAGAGAGAGACAGACGCGAGGCAGGCTTTAAAGAACTCCAGCACGAGCCGTAGGAAGGAATGGGAGGCATTGCAGCCTCTTGATCCTGAGGGCTTTACTTTATTAAATATCTCAGGCTGTACAGGGGGAAGGGCCCTCGGATCCCGGGTCTCTGAGACATCACGTCTGACAGCTCCCAAACGAAGGCTCCTGTCGGTTACAGTGTCAAGTTTCTTTGCTTGTTATGTGCACTTAGTGGGCGAGAGCGCCGGGTGCTTTCATGGGGAGGGAGGGCAAAGCCAGGTCTCTAAGTTTCAAAAAAATGCTTGGATTGGTCTGTCTGCAGTCACAGGGGCGTTCCAGGGTGGGGTCCCTTGGCCAGAAGTAGGGGGTGCTTCTGGCTCACCAGTGCAAGTTCTAGTTCCACTGGGGACAGAAGGAAGCAGGAGGGAGGGGGAGACTCTCAGGTGCGGACCAATGGAGACACGTCTGCTCTCTCCTCCTCCCAGGGCGGCAGTCCCAGGAGCCCAGGTGCTCATGGTCTCAGTCTGCGGGGTTCCTGAACTTCCCAGACTTCCCTGTCCTGGGTCAGTCAATCAGGGATGCTGTGATGTGGTAAGCTCCATATAGATCTTAGTTTGACCTAGCAGGAAATGTTATTCATAGTCGGAAAATTATCTGAAAACTTTTTTCCCTTGAGGAAAGGGGGCAGTGCTGGAGAAAGAACCCAGCCAAAGTCCTGGAAGCAGCCTTTCCCACCCAACGACTGACTGCATGGGGGACGTGAGGTGGGAGGAGTCGTGGGTCAGGCGTTCAGGGCTCTGGGAAAGTGCCCTCGGGGGCGGGGCTGGTGCTGGTGTCCTGGTGTGTGTGTGTGTGTGTGTGTGTGTGTGTGTGTTTGTGTGTGTGTGTGTGTGTGTTTCTGCACGTGCATACGTGGTCTCCTGTTCTCTGTCTCTCGGTCTCTCTCTGTGTCTCTCTCTCATTGGACTATTGCACTGCTAGCTCATCCGTTTGTCTGTCTGTTCTAGGAAGTTGGAAGATACCAAATAAAGCTGTAGTTCTCCGTATTCCTACCCCCTGTCTCCCACATCCCAGGGAGTTCTGGCAGGCTTCATCCCGGTGTCCTCAGAGAGGAGGGGAAGGGCACTGGGAGATGGGGACATGTTTCCCAGGGGTAAGTGTGAGGCTCACTGCCCTGCAATGGGGTCTTCCCTCTTGCTGCCTCAGGTCCCGGTTGGGGGCCTGGCAGGCTGGCCTCCTCATGTCACCCTCCCAAGCACCATCCCCCTCTCTGGTCCATCTGTCTGCCTCTGAGATGTCTCCTGGGCATCAGGAGCAGGCGTGATTTGCTTTGGGAAGTGTGAAGCATGCTCTCTCCGCCCCATCCGTTCCCCCTCCTTTTCATGTCTTTCCATGTTGACTGATTGAAGGCCTTTTTCTTCGTAAGTTCCCAGAAACTCCTGCTAAAATGCAAACACCTCCTTTGAGGGGTGACACTCCTCTTCACTGGGGATTAGGTGGCTCTGCTGAAAGCAGTCAAGTATTCGGTGGAAGAGGAGTGGGGCCAGGACCGGGGGAGGGGAGGCACAGGGATCCAAGGGGGCCCTTGTTATGTTTTTGAGGGTCCAACCTGCTCGAAGCATCTTTGTCTTCTCCCCAGAGCGGGGAGCAAGGCTTGGGTGAGGGAGGGGACAGTGCTGTCCCCTGTCCTCCTGCCTGCCTTGCTCTCTGGGGAAGGGAAGGGACTGCCACTTGGCCCTTCTGTCCTCTCACAGCACAAGTGCTAGCATTTGTTGGTGGCTGAGTCCTTTTCCCGCCAGCAGCGTGGAGTCTGAGTTATCAGGTGGGATGTCTTCCTTTCGGTTGACACTCTTCCTGAGAAGAACAAGAACCAAACCTGCCGTTTATCCTTGTGTTTGGAGTCTGGCATCGTGAGGAGCTGCACTGACCCTGCGAGGGAGTGAGATTATCCCAGGTGAACAATCTCAGACATTAAGAGGCACGATAATGATACCGCTCATAATGATGTAATAATAGTGGTAATTATCCTAATAATCCCCTAGGATGTGTGCATGTCTTTCCAAGGGCTCAGAGCACTTTCCCATTTGTGATCTCACATGACCTCAGCCTACTTCTGGTCGAGAGACTGGGTGGAGCAGGCCATCACAGCTGCACGGGGAAACTGAGGTACCCGGCTCATGCCTTCCACTCTGGTCTCTTTCACTTCACCACGCAAGTCCTGGAGAAATGGATTGTCATTTCTGTTGTCACTCATCCTGTCCCTGAGAGCACAGACACAGACATGCGTGCGAGTGTGCATGTACACACACACACACACACATGCACACTCACACATCTGTGGCTTCCAACCCCCCAAATGTGCCATTACTGAAAAGCACTGCAGCTCAGGGAGTTGAGAGACTGAATCGCCAGCCTCCACCCCTGCTCATTCCTTCTGTGCTGTGCGCAGGGTAGCTCATCAAAAGGGAGCAGGGAGGAGGCAGATCTGAGAAGCACTTCACAGGGGAAGACTCTAGAAGAAATCACTCTGTGTCATAGTGCAGGGTGACTTACTTTCATGTGGCAAATGCATTCTGGCAGCTCCCCGCTCCACATGTGATAGATCATTAAAGAAGGGGTGGGCCCGGGGAATTTTCCCAGCCCCTCCTCCTAGGACAGCTCTGCCAGTCACAGGGAGGCGTCCTGGGGTCACTTTCAAAGCAGAGCACGGGGTCCTGAAAGGCTAACCAGTAGAAAGCAGAGAAAAACCAGTGGGTGCTCTGTTAGCCAGACTCCTGTGATTCCATTACTAAATGTGTCTCTGCTTAGTAATTTCAGGGCAGCCAGCAGGGAGAGAGAATGCGGGGTTGGGAGGGGCTGGGGGTGGGGGGAAGGCAAGGAAGAAGAAGAAGAAGAAGGAAAAAAAAAAAACCCACCAGCCCGTCTGGCATCAGTTCAGAAAGCTCTCCAACTCACACATCTGGTTCTTATATTTCAAAGTTAATTAGTCATATTGAGGCTGTCTGAAGATAAATTTATCATCCAGAAAAAACACAAACAGTCTGAAAAATGAAAGGAAGTGAGGTGACATGGTTTGACGTTTAAATAAATCATTTGAACATGATTAAAAAACTTGTCCTGTCTGACACCTAGCACTTGGGTACTTTGTAAAGACTTTCTGACAAAGACAAGTCCCGTTTGGTATAAAAAAACCCCTGCCATTTAATTACTCAGAATAATCTTTGGCCAATTACTCTTCCGAGTGACTACCGGGAGGAAGGCCGGCAGATGAGCCCCACTCTGGGGTGGCAGTGGGGGGCTTGGTGTGGTCAGTGATTATCCTAGTGAAAAACAAAACACCCTAGACATTAAAGGCTTGGGTAACTGGAGGGTTTTTCTGGGAGAGAAGCAAGCGTAAAGCGAATTCTTAATCTGGCTCTCTCTGGATGACTTCAGTTTTAGCAGGAAATCCTTCCCCAGCCCAAAGAGGAAAGATCCTCTTATAATGCCTGGACAAATCCTTCCGAGAACCAGATGTGTCCTGTTCCGTACACCTCCCAGGGCTTAGAAGACAGTTTGAACTCTGTGACTAATGGAATTAAGAACTGGGGCCCTCTCTGCCCCAGCTGTAGTAGGCAGCGGCCAGCTGGGGGTGGTAAAACTGGAAATCATCGTGCCCCCCTGAACTGTTGGTCTGTTCTTGGGGCAGATGGAAGCGAGCTGGAGGCCAACACGCTACAAACTCAGACACACCACCTCCACTTGCCCCCTCCCTCCCGCTCTGGCCCTGCCAGCGTACCTACCCTGTGTCCTTTGTAAAGGTCACTGGTTTCTGTTCTTTGTAATGACAGACAGCCCTTCCCAGCCTGGCTTAGTGAACAGACGTCTGGAGCTGTGGTAGTAGAGATGCTGGTGGCATATGGGGGTGTTTCTAGATGTAAAGGAAGAGAGGGGTGTTCCAGGGCTTTCTCCACCTCTGTCGAAGGTAAAACGGCTCTCGGGAGATGTCAGCGTGCCTTCCGGTTTGCCCTCTGGTTGCGTTCCCCATGCAGGACAAGACTGATATAATACAACATGAAAGTTTTCTCCTATTAGCAATTTGGTCTCATCAGTTTTGTTAATGGGATAACAAGAGGTGCTGGTTATGGTGCAAAAGTCTCATCATGTTGGTAATTTTCACTGTAACATGTTAGCAATCTGTCACTATTTGTTTCCAGCAATACTGGCAAGAGTCTGCTTACATCAGGGGCTCGAATTTTCTCTCCACACCATCAGGCTGTTCCTCCTTTCTCTGGCTGCGTAGCTTCCCCTGCTTTGATCTGTCTCTGTCCATCTTGCTGGGCCTTTGTTTCTCCTTTCCTGTGTGTGTCTCTCTCTTTCTCTGTCACTTCCCACCCTCTGATAACATAGTACAATGTTTGTGTTGGAGGGAGACACCATCCCAGGGCAGCCTGCAATGAGAGATCTGCAATGAGTTCAAGATCTGGAAGCCCCAGATTATTATTGCTCACCCCCTCTCATTTGTCAGGTGGAGAAACTGAGGCACGGGCAGGAGAAGTGACTGGCCCAATGGAACAGTCCGTTTATTATAGTCAGTGCAAGGTCAGGCCTCAGACTCTGGTTTCGTGATCTCAAATCCATGGCACCTTTTACTACTTGAGGGGCAGTGTCCAAAGAAAAAAATCAGCCAGTCCCGGAAACCAACTTTCCTGAACATGGGAAAACTCATCCTGGTGAAGGCAATATGGCCCCAGAGAGGAGGGTCCTTCGCCGACCGAATGGGGCCTTTCCCAACTTAATCAGGATGAGCCCTCACACCGCGTGGTTGGCCCACATGAGTCATCCTGCCAGCTGTGATGTCGCAGTCTCGGGGTCCCTGCTCTGGAATCAAGAGAGGGAGTGCTCTTCTCAGTGAATCGGGGCCGGCAGTGGAGTGGAGATGGCTTCCGTCCCTGGTCGTGGTCCCCAGCTGTCTGGGACAGAAGCCCCGGCCATAAATGGTCTTTCCCAGGCCAGGTAAGACGCGCCTGCCTGCCTCCAGCCCCATTCCTCTGTCACAGCTCTGAGGGACCTTCACCTTGTCCTGCCCTTGTGCATCTGCTGGGGTGGCCGAGATTCACTCCTGCCGGGAGGGGTCATTTCCACAGCTGGGGCCTTGAGGTGCCGAGGCTGAGAAAAGCCAGAAGCGCTGCCCTGTTGTGCAAAGATACCAAATTTCCAGTCACACGGACTGGAGTTTGACCCTTACATCTGCTACTTAGTGGCCGTGAGATGGCCTAGATGCAGAAACTGTCAGTCTCCATTTCCTTACTCATCAAATGGGAATTCCTAATAGTTCACTCAGAGGTTTTCAGGGGGGAGCAGAGAAAATGTGTGCAAGGCCCCAGAAGGCTCCAAGGCATATGGCAAGTCTGCCTCTTGCTCACTGGTGGGTGGGTGGGGGGGGGGCAGGTGACACAGATGCTTACCTCAGCCATCTTTTGAATTCATTCCTAGCCACTACCGAGCTCACAGTTTAGGGGGACGACCGGACATGTATTTCTGGACGTGTCCCATAAAGGGTGCTGGCCTGCCGGAAGAAGTGTTCTGTCTAGGGTCCAGGAGAATTTCCAAGGCGGAGGGATTTGGAGCAAGAATAAAACATCTGTTGAGTGGAGAGAGAAAACAACTGACCCCCGAGTCACCAGAGGTGTTGATATTTAGGGGAAAGAATGAATATTCAAGTTTCTGCGCTGGGGTAGGGGTGTCGGGGGGTGGGGAGGAAAGGAAAAAGAAGGCTCGGATTTGGGTGCTGGGAAGAGCTACTGGGCTTCTACGCATTCGCTCGGTCTAAAGCTTCCCAAGAATTGTCCAAAGCTTCCTTGATTGCTTGTAATGAAACCCCCAGCTGACTTTGAAATCTCAGAGCAGTCTCATCACGCAAGATGAATAATAAACACTGTTCATAGGGCGGCCACTTGGCCACAGGACCCTTCCTCTGAGAGGCACTGGTAGGTCTGCAAGAGAGCAGAGCCTGGGCTGGGGCCCATGCGTGTTCTGGCTGGGTGTTCTCACTGCCTGTCTGCCTAGCTGCTGCCTCCTTTGGAGGAAACGTGTGTGTGTGTGTGTGTGTGTGTGTGTGTGTGTGTGTGTATTTGCCTTTCCTATAATTCAGGTCTCCACTTGGGAAATGGAAATGGGAGGGGACTCATTGGGGGGGACAGTTGAAAAAAAGGCGGTCTGGGTAGGTAGGACCTGGAGATCTGCCTTCCTCTGGCTGCGGGAGATAGGGCCAGTCTTGTAGCCTCTTTGAGTCTCGATGTCTTTTTTTTATTAAATGTTTTATTTATTTATTTATTTATTTGAGAGACAGAGAGAGAGAGAGAGAGAGAGAGAGCACAAGCAGGGGAGGGTCAGAGAGAGGGAGACACAGAATCTGAAGCAGGTTCCAGGCTCTGAGCTATAATCACAGATCCTGACGCAGGGCTCGAACCCACGAACTGTGAGATCATGACCCGATCTGAAGCCAGATGCTTAACTGACTGAGCCACCCAGGTGCCCCTGAGTCTCGATTACTAGCTGTCACTCTTCACATGACCAACTCATGCTCACTCAGAACTTCACGTCATGCTGGTCACCTTGGTGGGGAGCTTTCCCCCAGCACACGGTCTAAAGTGCCTCTGTCATTACTCTGCTTTTTGTTTTCTCTTAGCATCTCTCAGAAGGGTGTCTGTCTTATTCATGTCCTCTCTGGAGAGTGTAAGCGAGGTGACCACAGAGCCTTGACCATCCTTTTCCCCTCTGCCTTCCAGCGCTGGAACCCCACACAACCAAGGCCACAGGTGCTCAGGCATACCTGTTGACCGAATGAGGGAACTCGGAAAATGCAGCCATTCGTGACTTCCTCTACCTGCCTCCTTGGGTTCTTGTGCGGGTCAGATGACAGTAGCTGTGAGAATAGTTTGAAAACATGAAGAGAAATATGCCAAGTGTAAGCCATTCACATTACTCTCCTGTGGGAGGTGGAGGATATTCCTTTGCCAACACCTCTCTGTGGCCTTGCGGTGAGCCCGGCAGAAACCGGACATCTTCCAAGCGCCTCACTCCCACCTACAGGGCTCCTTAAAGAAAGACAGACGAAAGAGCAACTGAACCTAGATTTACTCACATTTGTTGGGTGCCTGCTGCCTTGCTGCCTTGCTGCTTTGGAAGGTGGGAGTCTCGATGTGCGCGATCCAGCCTCCATCCTCAGAAAACCCCCGTGAGGGGCAGGGCCCAACTGGCAAGCCAGTAAATGTCCACACGGGGACACGTGCAACAAGCAGCAGTAGAGGCAAGAGTAGGTGCTCGTGTCGCTGGAAGGAGTGATTAACCCACGGAAGACGAGGATGACGGCAGGGCCCCTTGGCGGATGAGGACCCGTTTTCTAAGTGCTGAAGCCTTGGTGGAGAAGTTTCTTTTTTAAAAAGTATTTTTCAATATTATTTATTTATTTTGAGAGAGAGAGAGAGAGGGAGTGTGTGAGTAGGGGTGGGGCCGAGAGAGAGAGAGAGAGAGAGAGAGAGAGAGAGAGAGAGAGAGAGAGAGAGAGAACCTCAAGCAGATGCCACGCTGTCAGCACAGAGCTTGATGCAGCGCTGGATCCCATGAGCTGAGAACCTGAGCCGAGATCAAGAGTGGACGCTCACTGACTGAGCCACCCAAGTGTCCCACTGCGGTGGAGGGGTTTAAAAACCTTTTGCGGCTGGGTCTCTCAACTTTGTTTGATCGTGTATGCCCACTCCCCACTGCCCTGACATTTTATTTTATTTTTTATTTAAAAAAATTGTTTATGTTTTATTTATTTTTGAGAGACAGAGAAAGAGACAGAGCATGAATAGGGGAGGGTCAGAGAGAGAGGGAGACACAGAATCCGAAGCAGGCTCCAGGCTCTGCGCTATCAGCACAGAGCCCGATGCAGGACTCAATCTCACAAACCACGAGATCACGACCTGAACCGAAGCTGGACGCTCAACTGACTGAGCCAGCCAGGCGCCCCTGCCCTGACGTTTTAGACAGTCTTTCCTGATCACCCCCAACATGAGGTTTTAATACTGCAGATACACTGTATATCTGTTTATGTACTGTGGCTCTTTGGAGAGCCACAAACCGTTGCATTCTCTTCAGGTTGTGCCTCCCTAGGTATCAGTTCCTGCGTCCCTGGGGTACTATCCCCCCAGCTGTGAATGCATGCAGTAACACACATTTCTCCCTGCCAGCCCATTCTGCTGACCTCAGACAACTCCTTCTCCAGGCCCTGATGGCTCTGTGTTCTTCCCTTCTGCTGACTGTCACCACATAGGCAGCCCCAGGACAGGCACAGGTTTTACCTCAGTCTCGGGGCCTTCCCGGGACCCTGTCTCTAGGTGTTATGGGTGCTCCCAGCTCCCTCCCTCAACTTCTTTTCTTCTAGGGGACTTGGGGGACTTTCTCTATTGTCACCTTTGCTCCCAGGATCCATGTGTGTGAGCCTAACAGCAACTCTGGATGTCAGGAAAGCAGTGTGCTCCCCTGCACACCCACCCACCCCTCGGCACGTCACATAGTCAGGACTCCGTCGTCTCTTCCTTGGCTGTCCTTGCAGTTGCCATCACTCATCTTTCCATTTCAACAGCATCGAAAGTCCCTGCCGCCGCCCGCATGGGCTCTGAGGGGACCCAGATTGCCAGGCTAGGCCACGTGCTTCCCACGTGTGGCTCTGACCCCTAGACTGTCCACCTCCTGAGGGCAGCGGCTGCCTCCGGTTCTTCCTTTCAGTTCCTCCCTCTGCCTAAAGCGGTGTTCAAGAAACACTTCTTGGTTATAGCATAATTTTTCCCTTCTCGGCATGATGAGAGAAAGCAGGAATTGCCTTTTAATAAATCTTCCCACTGACTACAGCGCACAGAGCAAGGGCTCAAGAACATGTTAGTTGAGTGAAGTGGGCTAGAGAGTGCGCCGTGTAGACAACGTAACGCTCTCAGCTCCTGGCAGCCTGGAATTTTGCTTTTGAGAGTCAGGTGACTCCCAAGGCTTGATCCCCAGTTTCTCAGGAGCTGAGAAAGGCACCTGCCAGGGTTCACCTCTTGTCACAAGGTTAGTTTACTCCCAGAGGGAGAGCCATTGCATGCTAGCTCCACTGTGTAACCAATTACAGTTGCAAAGCTGTGCTTTCTATGTTCTGTCCTGGGCGTCTCAACAATGCTTCTTTTGGGGGCCTTTTTTTTAGAGCAGCCTCTGGTTGGGTTGGATTAGCAGAGACATTTAGACATTCTGCTTTGCAAATTACCGGAGAAATTATATCCCTGTCATATTTGAACACTCTGAAATAGGAAAGAATTACTTTATTGGGTGTTCCCCCTCCCTCCTCCTAAATGTTTGAAGCTAACAAAATGTTTTCAAGCAATTTCTTGCCACTAAGGTTTGGTGGAACTTACTCCAAGTGTCTTTCCAGAACCTTTCATAGAAAAGTAATTGTGTAATTAGCTATAAATTAGTAAAAATTATGCTAATTACTTCCAGGTGTGACATATTTTGTGCTTAAAAACAAGTAAGAGAAATAAAGGGGCTGTCACTTCGCTTGGGCTGTGGTTCCCAAGTGAAGGTTGGCCCAGGCAGGCTTGACAGGCTGATGGGCACATTTACCTAATATTTTTTTTTAATTATGTAATTTCGGAATAAGTACAAACAGACCTGAGAACACAAGTACAACAGACAAAACCCAGGGGTGGTTCTTTTTTGTGTGTGTGCTTAATTAAGAGGAGCCGATGCAGGAGCTTTTCAGTACTTTCCATTTCACAGTAATAATGGGGGAGCTGGAGATGAGGGGTGGTTAGTGTTGGTGTCGGGGGACGTCCCTGGGATTTATGGGGTCCTTAAGCCTAAAGAGGTCCAATGGTTCTCTGGAGGTTTGCCCTCTCTTCACACCCCCTTCACCCGTTCACTTGTTGATGTTCAGGTAATGTGGACGATGGCTCAGAAATAGCAGCCACTGGGGCGCCTGGGTGGCTCAGTCAGTTAGGCGGCCAACTTCAGTTCACCTCATGATCTTACAGTTTGTGGGTTCGAGCCCCATGTCAGGCTCTGTGCTGACAGCTCAGAGCCTGGAGCCAGCTTCAGATTCTGTGTCTCCCTCTCTCTCTGACTGTCCCCCGCTCACACTCTGTCTTTCTCTCTCTCTCTCAAAAATAAATAAATGTTAAAAAATTAAAATATTATAAAAAAAGAAATGGCAGCCATCATGTGCTGATGGATCGCTTTCGTTAGCATACATCTTTTATGTGGCAATGCTTTATTGTACTGGTCTTTCTCACATCTTTCTCCCTACAATCCTGTCAAATATGTAGGACAGGTAATGTGGTTTTCATAGTGTCCATGAAAGTCTGAGGGACCACTTTCTCTTGGGATGGAGTGAAGGGAGACAGAGGGAGAAGGTGGAGTGTCCTTCCTGTTTTTGTTCCTTTCTCCTCCTCCCCCCCCACCTCGTTCTATTGAATGAATTTTGAATTCTTTATTGAATATTGAATACTTTTCTGCATTCACCAGCAATGGTGGTAAGGTACAAACCAACCAATCAGCCAAACATATTGGGCCCTGCGGTAGGTACTGGGCATCCGGAAATCAGTATCATAGGAGAGCTCATTGGTGGAGAAGGTAGGCATGAGGACATAATTTGATGGAGTATGAGACATACTCTCACTACAGTGATGCCAGATCTTGGGTTTTCTAAGGATAGTGCTGCTTTCAAATATTCTGTCTTCCCATAAAACCATTTGTGTGCATGAAACATTGTGTTCCCCCCTTTGGTTTGGAGGATGTGGTCCCCCAAGCTGTAAGAGAGTACCATAGCAAGAGCCATAGCCTCAGTGACAGTCCTTCTCACAGAGGACAGGCATTTCAGCTGGATATTCAAGGGTGGGTAGAAATTCTGTAGGTAGAGGAGGGGAAGAGAATCCTTCCAGTTCAGAGGTGATGGCTAGGAAGGCATGACCCAGGGCTCAGAAGGAATGAAAGGAAGAGGAGGTGCTGGTAGGGGCAACAGCAGGGGCAAAGGCACAAAGTTATTACCCAGTGTGGTGTGTTTGGGGAACTACCATTAGTTTGGTGTCACTGAAGCATGGAGAGAGAGGAGAGGAGTAGGGATAGGAAGTAGGGTCAAAAGAGAGCCTTGTGGGCTGCACCAATGAGGATGAACTTTGAAATAGAGGGAAACCATTGTAAAATGTAAGCATAGTGTGTGTGTGTGTGTGTGTGTGTGTGTGTGTCGGGGGTGGGGTGGGGTGGGGATTGGCAGAGCCGAGGTCTTTCTGATTATAATGCTTGTGTTATTTGACCTTCCCCATGGAGGCCTGGTTCACAGTCTCAAGAAGAGAAATGTTTGGTCTACTGGGTCAGTAGGGCTTGGAGGCAGAAGACCCCCCCCCCTTCCACCTCACAGGGAAGCAGGGAACCCCCATTGCTCTGGGGGAGACTCTCTTGTCTGGATGTCTGACAGAGTGGCTTTCCGGGCTCTGCAGGTCATCCTGCAGTCTCCGATCACCTGTCAAGGTGGCTCACATTTCAAGGCTTCACGGCTGCAAATTTAAGGCAATGGATTGTCTTGTTTTTTAAACCTTTACTTATTTATTTTGAAAGACAGTGCAAGTGGGGAAGGGCAGAGAGAGAGAAGGGGAGAGAGAATCCCAAGCAGTCTCTGTGCTGTCAATGCAGAGCCCGATGGGGGGCTCAATCTCATGAACCATGACATCATGGCCTGAGTCGAAATCAAGACTTGGATGCTTAACGGACTGAGCCACCCAGGTGCTCCCAAGCCAATAGGTGGTTAAGGGCCAGCTGATCTGGGAGCAGCCCCACCTCGCAAGGGCACCTGCTTAAGGAAGAAGGGAATGAAAAGCACATGTATGTTCCTTGCCACCCTTGACATTCTCTACAGCCTTCTAAATTTCTTTCTCCTCTCCAGATTAAAAACAAAGAAAACCCATCAAAATATCTTTTTAAAACTGGAAAGTAGAGAAATACTAACAAAGCCTAGGAAGAATAAAATAAAACGAACCCCAATGACAACGACAAACTCAAACAAAAAGGCGCGGACCAGGAGGTGGGGAGCCGGTTTGGGTCCTGACCGCTCTTCGTTGTTCATCTCACTTGACTGGAGTCACTTTTCCTGTCCAGACTTCAGATTATACATTTTTAAGACAAGAGGATTGAGCCAATTTATCTCAGAGTCCTTTCCAGCTTGATCTGTAAGCTTTGTATTTCAATTTTTATGTTTGGTAGCAGCACGAGAAAAAAGCCTTTATTTTTCCCTTGATCCTCAGCCCCGAGAAGAAGTAGGTAAGGGGGCTGAGTATGACTTAGGCTGAAGAGGGGCCACGGATTGATCTCCAACTCATGGTTAGGCTCGGGGACATTCGGAAGTGTCCTACCGTCAAAAACTCCTTTCTTTCCTACATTTTCCACTTTCCCGGGGTCAAGGTGCTTCCTTGACAAATAACCCTGTGGTGTGTGATCAGAAGTCAAAGTTGCTTTGCTTCCTATAAAACGACTTGTTTGCTTCCACTGGTCCTACCATAATGTAGCCATAGTAACATCACTAATAATGATGAGGATACTGAGGGTGAGGGGGCTAGCATCTACTGAGTGTGTGCCTCTATGTGTCAGACATTATTCTAAGAGCTGTGTGTTTATTAACCTATTGTATCCTACGTGGTAGGTTTCATTATTATGCCCATTTTACAGATGAGAACACAGGCACACAGCATACCCTTTGTGCTGGGCTTGAGGAAATTGCATGCATGCTTGCAGGTTCAAGCTCTGGGCTTCCATCCAGCCACCCAATGCTCTTGAAGATTAAAGGAGACAATCTTTGTGACGGGTGCGTTGTAAACTGTAATGTGCTACACACATGTGGACAGAATCCAGTGAAGAGTTGGGGCAGATGGGACCCATCTGGCCAGCAGCAACTGAGCCTCCCACGCAGGGACAGCTGGACCCTCAGAGAAAGGCAGAAAAGCTGAAGCCAAGGGTGAGGGAGTGAACATCCTGCAGGCAGATCTGTGGTGTCTCGGCCCCAAGGCTCCCTCCTCTTTGGGGATGTGTGTGTGTCTCAGTTTGCCTCCAGGCAGTGGGTCTGAACCCGGCGGGGGGCGTGGGGCACACACGAGGGCTGGTGGCCTTCCTCCTGGGAGCCCGGCCTTTGGCAGTTTGATTCTGCCTGGCTCTCTCCCAGGTAGAATCAGGCAGGGGTTGATCTGCTTTCTCAGCATCTGTAAGATCAAGTCCATCCACTGTGGCTGGCAGGCGAGCCCCCCACCTCCACCCAGCAGGTCCTGTCCTGTGATCTGGTTATATTTCCTGCTTGTCCCCACCGAGCACCTCTCTCGGCTCCCACGGCCACGCTCCTTGGTGCTCCTGCAGATAGTGTGCAGTGGTCACCCCGGAGCCTTTGCTGATGCTGCTCTCTTTCCTAAAATGCTGGCTTCTCCCCACACCCCAGGGACAGCTGAGGTCTATTTCTTTTAAGGACTTTCCTGCAGAACTTTCTTCCGTATGTGAGCTTTCAGGATTTCTATCTCCATGAGATAGTATTACTTGGCTATCTGGCTTTAGCTTTTCTAGAAGGCAAGGGATTGCAATGCCCATGACTCAGCCCCCCCCTCCCATTTATTTTGAGAGAGAGGGAGAGTGCGAGCAGGGGAGAGGCAGAGAAAGAAGACGAGAGAGAAAAATTATATCTGTACTGTCAACACAGAGCCTGATGCAAGGCTTGAACCCACGAAACATGAGATCCAGAGCTGAGCTGAAACCAAGAGTCAGACGCTTAACTGACTGAGCCACCCAGGTGCCACCCCCACCTTTTAATACCCTCAAGTTTTACCTTTTAGACTTTGCTCATAGTGGGTGTGTAGGCACTATTTATAGGAGAGAGGAGTGATTTGAACTCCTCAACTTTTCCTTGTAGACTCTTTTTGTGAGGAGTTTGGTTAGTGTTCATCTCCAGGGCTGGCTTTATTCCGGGTCTAGGAAAGCACAGTGAGTGACTAGAAAGGGCTCAGCACTCACTGTCCACAAAGGACATTTGTGGCACATCAAAGCCGCGCTAACGCCCACCCGTCAGCAACTCCCACCTTGGGGAGGTCAGCTGTCTGGCACGGAGTCTTGCCCTTGGCCAGATGAGAGATCTTTATATACATGCTTTCCTGGGCCACATCACTTGTGGTAACTTCTGGAAGGGAGAATTTTAAAAGTCAGTGCTTTATGAATAGGCATTTGTTAGTGGGTCTGTGTAGATGTGGTCACGACCTGCCGCATAATTTGCAGGGCTAAGTGCGAATTTGAAAATGTGGACTCCTTGTTCAAAAATTATTAAGACTTTCAACAGAGTGACAAGCAGAGCATTAGTCTAAACACAGGACTTTCAGGGCGCCTGGGTGGCTCAGTTGGTTGGGCATCTGACTTCAGCTCAGGTTATGATCTCACAGTTTGTGGGTTCGA
>NC_043700.1:32483771-32485181 GCF_006229205.1 Suricata suricatta | reverse complement strand
AAAGGTACATACATTCAGTTCCCAAATATTACTGTTAGACCAAGAAAAGGGGGCTCAGAGAGGCTAAGTGATTTGCCTAGTGTCACCAGCTCCTCCAGGACTTGGGTACTTTGTACATGGCCTTGCCCACAGAACACTTAAAGAATGGTGCCCTTGGGGTGGGGCGTTGGGAGCAGGAGGTCAGAGAAGCAAGGGCCACTGATCAGGGCCATGACTGGTCCTGGCTGACTTGGGGAGCAGGAAGGGTTCTGGCTGGGGGTGGAGAGGGAGGCAGGGAGGGGGCACTCTGCAGTCAGGGAGGTGGGGCTGGCTCCCTGGGCGATAGGACTCTTTCCCAGACACCCTCCTTAGTGCTTGCCTTTGCTTACTCCTTTCCTTCTCAGTAAGGTATCTGTTCCCCATAGCCATCTTGCTCTTGATTCTAGTTCTGTTTGAAAGTGTTTTTCAAACTCTCTGGATCACAGTCTATAGCAAAACCTATTTTCTTGTGTGGCCCAATATACGTGTATGTGTGTGTGTGTGTATGCTTTTGTATTTTGTGTTTACCTTTACCTTTATGACATGTGATGCAGTCTGATGTTTTCTGTTATGCTCTATTATATAATTAAAAATTCAGATAAGGACACGCCAAATTGAGGCATGCCCTGAATATGAAATACTGCTTTAACTCCACTCTGCCATGGCTACTAGACAGGAAGAATTCTTCTGCACTCGTAGGGAATGTCTTTGGCTTTCTGAGCCTGTGGAACTCTTTTTCTTACTGGATGCCTAAAGCTCGTCCTGCTGGACCCGCCCTGGGATCTCCACCCCTTCTAACGTGGATTTAATTATATCTTTATGCATTTGCATCTTCTCTGCCCAATAGGAGGGAGTATGAATTCCTTGCAGTGAAACACATGCCGAAGATACACAATTAGACATAAAAGGAAGGGAGAACTCACAGGGCCCATTTTCCTAGGCTGTCTGAGGCCCAGCCCTCTCCTTTGCCAGAGCAGCAGTTCAGTAGGACTTTCTAGATTGAAGAATTGGTTGAGAATCTCCGAATGGCTTGGGAATTTTCTGAGGGGTTGAGTATAACCTCAGTACTGCTGGTTTCTTTCTTTCTTTCTTTATTTTAGAAAAAAATTTTTTTTAAATGCAGTAAGTTCAGTAGTTAAAAAATGTAATATTTTTGAACAATAGATATTATACCCCTCAAATGTTTCTCTTCTTCTTCTTTTTTTTATTAATAGTTTATTACCAAGTTGGTTTACATACAACACCCATTGCTCTTCCCCACAAGTGCCCCTCTCCATGACCCTCACCCTCCCTTCCCCTTCCCCCCTCCCTCCTCAGCCCTCAGTTTGTGCTCAGCATTCAAAAGTCTCTCATGATTTGCCTCACTCCCTCTCCCCAACTCTTTCCCCCCCC
>NC_043700.1:32385443-32483671 GCF_006229205.1 Suricata suricatta | reverse complement strand
CAAAAGTCTCTCATGATTTGCCTCACTCCCTCTCCCCAACTCTTTCCCCCCCCTTTCCCATTCCCATGGCCTCCTATTAGGTTTCTCCTGTTAGACCTATGAGTGACAACATATGGTATCTGTCCTTCTCTGCCTGACTTATTTTGCTTAGCATGACTCCCTCGAGGTCCATCCATTTTGCTACAAATGGCCAGATTTCATTCTTTCTCATTGCCATGTAATACTCTATTGTGGGTGTATATATATATATATATATATATATACACCACACCTTCTTGATCCATTCATCAGTTGATGGACAATCAGTTGATTGTTGACAGTGCTGCTATGAACATTGGGGTACACGTGCTCCTATGCATCAGCACTTCTGTATCCCTTGGGTAAATCCCTAGCAGTGCGATTGCTGGGTCATAAGGGAGTTCTATGGATAGTTTTTTGAGGAACCTCCACACTGTTTTCCAGAGTGGCTGCACCAGTTCACATTCCCACCAACAGTGTAGGAGGGTGCCCATCTCTCCACATCCTCGCCAGCATCTATAGTCTCTTGATTTGTTCATTTTAGCCACTCTGACCGGTGTGAGGTGGTATCTCAGTGTGGTTTTGATTTGTATTTCCCTGACGCTGAGCATCGTTTCATGTATCTGTTGGCCATCTGGATGTATGTCCTCTTTGGAGAAGTTTCTATTCAAGTCTTCTGCCCATTTCTTCACTGGATTATTTGTTTTTGGGGGATGGAGTTTGGTGAGTTAAAGAAAACAATCAAAACAAACTAATAAGCAACTGAATGGGAAAATACAGTGACAAATGGCATATTGGATAAAGGGCTAGTATCAGCACTGCTGGTTTAAGAGGCCTCTCAGTGGGAATTGCTTCTATGTGTTCCCCCAGAGAGCTCTTGGAATCCCCTTTCTTGGCTCTTCCTTGCCCTGTCACATTTCTCTGCTGCCCACTTTACAGCCTCAGCAGTATGTCTGGGGCTTATATCCGACTGCTTTTTCCTGAGAGATGCTAACTGGGATGGTGGAGGGTATGACAAGACAAACTTGGCCTAGCTTGCCCCCAGAGCCAGACAATAGAAATCCTCCAATACAAGCTCCTTATGCCCACCCAATAACATGGGCAGAGCACTGGGCTCAGTGTCTGAACACCACGCTTCAGGGGTTCCCCCTTCCCCAGACATTTGGGGAAATAACCTGGCCTCTTGGAACCTCTTTTCTCATCATTTGACACCTCCTGGGCTTATTGAGATGATCACATTAACAAGCATGTGGAAACTTAACCATAGGGCAATTTAACAATATCTACATTTGTAGCTTATATTTACATGGCAGCACTTTCCCCGACCTGTCTTTTAACGGCTGTGTGAACTGTTTTACCACCAGTTCCTCAATTTCCCAAGGAACTGAGGTTTGGTTGTCCAAGATTGCTTGGCTAAATAAGTGGTTGAGTTAGAATCCAACTCAGTTTTCTTTTTTCCAAAGTCTATATTCTTGTTATTATCATCATTATTTCGGGTAATTATATCAGCCAATTAAGTTAATTATTATTTTCTCCAGCCCAGGGGTGCTCTTAAGGGAGTACATTTCTGTGGAAGTAGGGAGGGTTGGCTCATGGCAGGTCTGGGGAGGCCGCGGTAGGAGAATGAGAAGAAAAGGAGGGAGAGGGTACGAGCAAAGGGCAAGTGTGGGAACCACGTGAGGTGGGTTGTGGAGGGATTCCTGGGTCGTTTCATTGCTGTTTCAGCTCCTTGGGTCTCTGGGCAGCCATCAGTGATTTTAATCAACAAACCAATGAACTGATATTTACTTGGGGATTTAGAGGCTGATGCAGAAGACTCATTGTTGGAGAGCACTGTGCACTGGGGTCATTTTCCATGGCCACATAGTCCCAGACTGCCAGCTCCCGAGTTTGGAATTGGAGGGGGTGATGTTCTTTGTGAGTGCTTGGTGGTTCTCGTTACTGTGTCCTCTCAATGCAGAGGGGAGAGGGTGGTGTCAGTGTTGGGGTGGGACTGTCTTCTCTGATGACTCAGCCTCCCCAGTGAGAGCTATCAGTCAAGGATGACTTCACTTCCTTTTGTCAGTTTCCAATCTGGTCTTTAAAAAGTGCTTTGACATTCTTTGCTCCAGCAAACCCTCCCAGTGATCCCATTTTATAGATGAGGAAACTTGGGCTCCAAGAGAACCCATGACCCACCCAACATCATGAAGCCAGGTTTGTTTGGATCTATGTCTTCTGATGATAGAACCTACCACGATCTCTCTACTTTTCTTCCAGTGCCTCAGCTCTTGAATCAAGAGCCAGGTAAGAGTGAATGGAGTTACCCAGGCAGTCATGAAATGCCATGGGCTCCTAGAGAGGACCTCAAATCCTGAGACTCTCACCTCCTATGTTGAAGCTTTTGGTGTTCTGTTCTCAGTTAATTCTTCTGGAGGATTGCTTTCCAATAGGTATTAACACAGTGATCTGCAAAACTATTAATAAAACCTTTAATAAGTCTGTAAAAGCCCACTGAATAATTTGGAAGGTCCCCATTTCTCACCCCCTTTTAGTGGTAGCTATTGTTAGTAGTTCCATATGTGGCTTCCAGACATTTTAAGCATGGATATACTGTGTACATATGTGTGTGTTATATATAAAATGCTTTTAGCATCAGCAGGATCCTACTACACATATAATACAGCAACTTGCTTTTTCACTGAAGAACAGTTTATGGACTTCCAACCATGTTAGTACCCATGGCCTTATGGCGTCCTTTTTAATTCATGCATAGTATTAATATTTCATTTTATGGATGAACCAGTTTATTTAACCTATTATCTATTGATGGACATTTAGGTTGATTTCAGCTTTTTCTGTTACAAACAGTGATTCAGTGAGCATCCTCACACAGTTGGATAAATTCACATAAATGAATTTTCTGGCATGTAGGATTTGTGCATTTAAGATTTTGATCGATACTGCCACATTGCTCTCCAAAGAGGTTGTCCCCATTTACAACATCAATCTAAACATTGGTTTTTTTGCATGCGTTCAGTAAATGCTGGGGAAATTGGTCCTGGCAGTTTATTCAATTATTGTTGTGATTCAACTATCCACTCTACTCAGGGGTGATTCCATCACATCCCGGGTGTGTGATTTAAATCCTATCTCTGCCCTTACTGGCTGGAGGATTGTGGGAAGTCTGCCTGACTTTTCTGAGGCATAAGTTCCTCATGCAGATAACAGTATCTTACTGGAAGAATAGAGTTAGGGGCGATGTGAATATTTGTCAGGCTTCTTGCCCAGTGCCTGACATACAGGAGGTGCTCAATCAGTGCATCCTATCTTTATCCCCACAAGGGCGGTCAGCTTCTGCCAGTGGGCCCTAAGGACTGAAGATTGCGCAGTTTGCCAAGAAACTTAGAGGGGTGACAGAGGCACTATTGTTAGTGGTCTCTCTAAATTTGTAGTGGCAGAGTAAACACTCTTTAAAAAAACATTTTTTAAACATTTATTTTTATTGAGAGACAGAGAGAGACAGGGAGAGAACAGGGGAGGGGCAGAGAGAGAAGGAGACACAAAATCCAAAGCAGGCTACAGGCTTTGAGCAAGCTGTCCGCACAGAGCCCAACGCGGAGCTCAAACCCACAAACCATGAGATCAAGACCTGAGCTGAAGTCGGACACTCTACTGAATGAGCCACCCAGGCGCCCCTAAACATTCTTAACTTAGTAGATGGCAAGTCTCTTTAGGGAAGTGACTTCATTTTCTACTTTGTACTGTCAGAGCGCTGAGCCCGGGCCTGGGACATGGCAAGTGCATTTGGGGTTAAAGGTGAGCCAGGGTTTTGACCAGTGATGGTGCATATCAGGAGACCCCATGGAGGCAGAGAATCCACATCCACTAGGAGACATAAGTTATGCTTCTCACTTATTCCATTTGGAGGATTTCAGAAAGAAGCCTCAGTGGGAGTTGGGGGAAGGCAAAGAACCAAAAACTAGTGTAGGCCCAGAAATCTCCTTGGAGAAACTGCCTTCAGGACATGGCTGTGAAGTAGGAGGCAGGGTCTGATGCTTGTCTGGGAAGTGCTGTGGGTAGTCTGCACATGGGGTGGAGTGGGGGGGCTCGTGGACCCCGAGGGGCTCCCAGCCTCTCTGGCTGCAGTATTTCGAGCCCCCTCTCTCCCACTGGGTTGGTGCTATTGGGGTTGCTGCCTTACTGTCTCGGGGACTTTCCACCCACTCTTCTGGTCTTTTCTCGCTCTATTTTTAGAAAGGGCCTTGTCCTTCTTTCCCCCATCTGCCACCCTCCCCACACTGTCTGCCTGCTCCAAAAGCATCTGGTGTCAAGAACTCTATCTGGAAGGCTCAATCCCTGAGGTCTAGGACTGTCAGTCACAGCTCAGCCCGTTGGCCTGAGCACGCATAGGGGGCAGGGAGGCCTGGGTCACGGAGTAGATTCAGGACAGTGGCCAGGTGACTGGAGTTAGAATCTGGGTTTGATCACTAACTTCTCACTGTATCATATCTCTGTGGGCCCCAGACTTCCCTTCTGTTAAATGCAGTTACACCTGCCCTTGCCTCATCATGAGGGACCTCCAAGTACAGCCTGATACCAAAGCAAGAGAAACCGCAGAGGAAATTCCTCTGTCAGTAATTCAAGAAGGTTGTATTTTATTTGTGTCTCTCATGAGTCCTTCGGGATTGAAATGTGCCAAACTAATCATATTCCATGCAGAAGTTGGGGCCTCCAGCCTGCCTGGGCCTAGTTTAGTCACAGAGGGCTGAGTCTAAACTCTTTCTCTCCCCTTACTAGTGGTATGAACTTGAACAAGTTACTTAAACTCTCTGGGTTGGAGTTTCCTCATATATAAAGTGGACATTAGCACCTCGTTAGGTTGTGACAAGATTCGATATTATTATTGTCTTTGGCTGCATGTGAAAATCCCATTGCAAGGCAGATAGGTAATACTTGGCCTTGAGTCAAGCAGGCCATAGACTAGTGTGCTGTAGATGATGCTAGAGTGTGCTGTTGACTCTGTTCAAACCCCCTTGCTTCCAGTGAGGAAGCTTCAGGAAAGGCAAAGTCTCTTTGGATGGCAGTAGAGTTTTTCAAAACTATATTCCATCTATTCCAGTCCATTGCATTCCATTCTATGGCATCAATAACATTCAATACACTTTCATTGAGACACAGTGAGCTGAGTCAGGAAGTAGGACTTTTGTTGGCTCAGCCTGAACCCTAGAGTAAGAAACAGGGATAGAAAAGGCCAATCGGAATCAAGGCTCTGCTGAAGAGCTTCTGAAGAAAAGAGTAATGACCTTTGAGCTCTGGCTTCCAACTTAAACCCTCTCTGGGCATGGACGAAAGGCACGGGTCCAGAGTTGAAAGAGAAGCCTGGTCTCTAAGCAACCTGTTCATGTTGGTTTGGCTTTGAGATGAAAGTGAGGAGTGATTTCCACTGCTGGGCAGCTGGGCTGCAGACATTTGAGAGAGATGAAGTTAATTGTTCCCGTCTTCAGCTTCAGCTTGGCCTGGGTCCTTTTTATTTCCACGGCAATTACATTAAAAAAAAAAGGTACAGGCTTATATATGTGTTACACACACACACACACACACACACACACACACACACACACACACAGGGAATCCAGAGAAAAACAGATGAGCAAATTTACTACCTAGGTCCTATCTGTAAGTCTGTTGTGAAGGAGTGAAGACCCCTGTGGCTTAAATATTGGTGTCAGCACTATCAAGTGTTGATTGAGTTTTTGGTCCCAGTAGGAAAAAGCATGTGTGAAATTCAAATACAGTTTCAAACCCTTGAGCACTTCCTGAGAGTCTCAATGGCTTTCATGAAGGAAGGGCATCTCTTTGATGGCAAATGATTATCCTTCACCATGCAAGCACAAATTGGATCATAATTAATGATTTTGATATATGTTCCTCCTTGCCATGGATGGGAGCTGGTGTATAGTTGCTATTTATCTACATCTCCATAACTTTATATTCCCCTCTACCAGGGGGATGTTGCCACATGCAAATGAAAGGTTATATATTTGTAAGTATTTCTGTAGCTTAGCGACCAGTTTGGAGCAGCTCATTTCTCCCTGTCTCTCCTCCTCCTTCTTCCCTTCCTTCCTTCCTTCCTTCCTTCCTTCATCTCTCCCCACTTCTAGTACCATTTTGCAAATTCTGAACTATACACTGGCTTCCTAGAGCTGCTTAAATTGCTTGAAATGCTGGAGATCCTCATACAGGGTGGAGAAGAAGAACATGGTACTTGGCCTGGTCCAAGTTTACCATTCTCTTCTTTCAGTGTCTTTTTTTGTCTCCTTCTTTCCTTATGGGGCTGTCCATGGGGGTGGAGACGGTTGAACTGATGCTGAACTGTAAACATATACTAAACTTTCCCAGTGCTGAAGGAGCCAGGAATTCGACCAGATAACTTGACTTCTGTCACTCCTTCATTCAGCAAATGTATGTTAATTGGGTGTTCGCCAAAGTGGGACGCTGCCCTTGACACTAGGAATAGGAAGACCAATGAGATCCATTCCCTGCCCTTTGGGAGTTTTTGCACCTGGCCTCACGAATTCTTTATCCTTACTCCATCCTTCACCAGTGTGGACCATTTTCTCTTCTTTCTACCTCACACTGACTTTGGAGGCATCCCAGATGACTTACTCATTTCCAGAATGGGTACACGTGCTCCTACCTCTCCTTCTTTGAATGTAGCCAAAGCCATGAATCTGTGCCAGGGAGAGTAGGTTTCTCTCTAGACAGATTGCGATGGACTGAATGTTTGGGTTCATTCAGAATTCACATGTTGAAATCTTAACCAAGATGATGGTATTAGGAGTCAAGGCCTTTGGGAGGTGGTTGGGACATGAGAGTGGAGGCCTCATGATTGAGAATAGGGCCATTATAAAAGGGATCCTTCATGGAAGGACACAGCAAGAAGACTGCAGTCTGTCAATGAACCAGGAAACAAACCTTTATGATACACTGAAATCTGCCAGCACCTTGGTTTTGGACTTTGCAGCCTCCAGAACTGTGAGAAATGTTTCTGTTGTTTAAAACTATCCAGTGTAGGGGCACCCAGGTGGCTCAGTCAGGTAAGTCACTGACTTTGGCTCAGGTCATGATCTCGTGGTCCGTGAGTTCAAGTCCTGTGTCAGGCTCTGTGCTGACAGCTCAGAGCCTGGAGCCTGCTTCGGAGTCTGTGTCTACCTCTCTCTCTGCCTCCTCTCCTGCTTGTTCTCTGTCTCTCTCAAAAATAAATAAACATTAAAAAAAAAAAAACTACCTAGTGTATGGTATTCCGTTAGAGCAGCCTGAAAGGACCAGGACACAAATGTAAGGGCAAGATAAAGAGCGGATATAGTTCCTGAGGGTATGGAGTCAACAGGTGGCTACATATGAAGACTGACGTCTAGTCCAGGGGTCATGGAAGAGTCAAGGCTACCATATTGCTGGGCTCCAGGAGCACCGTGCCTATCATTGTGTAGAAGGCACCCTCAGTTTAGGGAGAGCATGGATGGGTTTTCTGCACCCATGGTGGCGTCTCAAAGCCAGCACCGTTCAGCCAGCCAGGCGTGCAGGGAGTCAGCCTCAGAGGGGTTGGGTATTCCCCAGGAAAAGTGGCGAGAATGAGGACTTCTAACTCAGATCACTGAATAGGTCGTAGTTATGAAGATCCACTCAGTGACAGAGGGCTTGGGCTTCCACAAGTGGTCTGGCCATGGGAGCTTGGTGCCTGTGTCTGGAGGGAGGCTAAAACTGCAGGAGGAGGGCAAGGGCCTTCCACTGTGGGACCTGGAGCCAGCCATCTCATTACTTGGGCGAGGTAGTTGTCAGGCACTCCTAGATGTCAGCCTAGTGCTCTTTGGAAAGAGGCAAGGCAGAGGAGATGGAGGCTATGTGGTTAGCTGGGCCAGGGGGCTTCACGGCGATCTGACTCAGGCTGCTCAAAGGTCTCCCTCTGAGCAGGACTCTGTCTTCTATTTCCTAGGATTCCCCTCAAGGACCCACTGGCCCTTTAGGAGGTCCCTCTTGGTCATCGCTGTCCATCCGGGGCAGGATGAGGAATGAAGGTGGCGTGTGTCCTCCAGCCCCAGGCCTCTTCCAGGGCAGGCTGGAGCCAAGCCCTCCGTCCTTGTGCTTATGCTCTCCTTGGGGGCTGCGGGCATTTCTCCCTGGCTTGCAGGGCGTGTGACAAGTGGGGACGTGGACGCCGGCGGGGGTGGGATGGCGGGGTCTGTCTGGCGGCTGTGACAGGCCTGCTACCTGCCCGCCCAGCCGGCTGCTGCTGCTGCTAATTGGGGAGGCGAGGAGGGCAGCAGCGGGGGAGCTGGGCCCGGCTGCGGGTGCCCCCTCCGTCACTGCCTGCCCCACCGCCTGTCACCGCCTCTTCTGACGGCGGGGCCTCTCTGGGACTTCGTGATTGCACTTCTTATTTTCAATTCTTCCCCCCCAGGAAAGGAAGGGCTGGAGAAAGCAGGCTATAATTGGGCTTTGGAAGGTTCTCGCTTGTCAGAGGAGGTGTAAGCCTTGAGAAGCAGCCATTAGCATAAGTATGCTCCCCTGGGGGAGAGAGGGGGCTTCAGCGCCTCCCCAGGGGCCTCCTGGCCAGGGAGACAGCTCCGATGGAATGTGTGGGTGCAGCCCCGCCTGGCCGCCTCCTCCCAGGGTGGCTTGATGCAGGCCGCACCCTACCCAGATGGAAGACTCTAGAACGTGCACCGAGGCTGGGTTAGATGCCTCTTCACCACTCACCCTCCAACCCCCACCTCCCACACTCAGGACTTGCAGAATTATAGCATGGCAGGGCCCGGAGTGGGGATGGGGGTCTGGCTCATCTATCACTTTCTCCTGGGCAGCTGGGCCAGAGAAGGGCAGGGACTTGGCCAGGGTCACACCTGTATTTAGAGGCAGGGTTAACTGCACGTCAAATCTTCCTCTTGGGCTAGGACTAATGATGGGGATTCCAAGGGTACCTTTTCACTTTCTCTCTCCCAGCCAATGCAGTTTCAGCCCACGATGTCACTTAAATCACATGCTTGGGGACTTGTTTATTCATTTGAATTCTAGCTAAGCTCACAATTATACAACAGATTCTCAGGGGAGGGCTCATACATTAAGCTCTGTTGGTAATTTGTCCCTTAGCAAAAATGATAAGGAAGGTAAAAGTATTAGTTACCTGGGGGCTAGTGTGTGTGTTTGGGGGGCTGTTTGGAGGAGGGAGAGACTGGCCACAGGGAAGATGGGTCCCTTCACCCAGAGGCCAGGAGAGCTGAAGGGGGAGTCTGAGGCCCCGCCAACAGATTTCCTCTCCTGCAGAATTTAGCTCCATCGAGGCTCACCCTTCCGCACCACCCCCTCATGCCCCGTGGGCAGGTAAGGAGTCCACTGCCCGCCATGTCCCTCCACGCAGCTGCCATTCTCCTGGAGTCTGTGTGACAGAATGGGACCTGTGGGGAAAGCAGCCGCATCAGCACCCAGCCCCGTTTTGCGCTCCGGCAGCTAATTAAAGCCAGGAAGGTAATTTATTGCTGAGGGAGAATGTGCGGGAGGTTTGGCTTTCTTGAAATGGCCCCCAAAGAGTTATGGAAAGCTAAAGTGGGTTTTCAGAAGCAAAAGTTAATTGCTCTTCACTTAGCATTTCAGTGTCATGTGGCTCTGAGTTACACACATGCTGAGTGCAAGCCTTTCCCAGACATGGGGACTGACGGGGGCAGGCTGGGGCCAGGAATTCCAGGTGGCTGGCCAGCCCCTGGAATGGTTCAAAAGTGCCACCATCTCCCAACAAGGTATAAGGCTCTGCCTGCTCCAGGAAGGGGGTGGGACTAGAAGACATTTATTTCTGTGGAAGGGAGTTCCCACGTGGGAAAGAACACTGCTCTGGAAACCGGAGACTGGGGGTGGCGGCTCCCAGCATTGCCCTGACAGCTCAGGGCTTGGCTGAGCTCTTTCTGCTCCCTGGGTCTCACCGTCCCCCTCTATTTAATGATCACAAGATGCACCTTCACTTTTGGTGTGTGATCATTTCCTTGATACTATGATTCTTGTTCCTGGATCTCTTCCCGGATGCCATTCAGGCTGTACGACCCATTTGGTAGGAGGCAAGACTGAGGTATAGGCTACTCCAAGAGAAGGTAATGGGGGATGTGGGAGTGGCTTGACTCTCAGCTGAAAACTGATAGATTTGCCGCCTAGAACTAGGAGATTCCTGGAGCCAAAAGTCTTTGTTAGATTTATGGATAATGGCATTTGGGAAGGGGCTAAAAAGCTTGAAAATGGGCCACTTAGGACAGAGAGGGTATAAGATTCTTTCAATGAGAAAGAGGCAAACAGAAATGGTGCAAAGGCTTTCTTGCATACTTATCTGTCTCTAAAGGCATTAATTATCCTGACTACAGATATGCCTACTATAAGATGCTAAACATTTAAAATGATTGCTACTGTTTATGTTTCAGGGGCTGACTTGAGAGAGTCCCACGTGATCCTCCTAGCCACATTTGGGGGGCGGGGAGGGCACTGAGCAACGGTGAGGAGGCGGAGGTGCAGTGCTTAGCTTTTCAGTCCGAGGTGGTTTATGAAGAGTAATGAGTTCCAGAGACAGAGGAGGCCTATCTTAGGTCATGTCGCAGTCTAAAATCCGTGGGGATGGCGAGTCCAGTAAAGGCAAAATTACTTCAGAAAATCCTTTTATTGTGGGGATTTCTCCTGGAAACTCAAAAGTGAAGACTATAGGGGCACCTGGATGGCTCAGTCGGTTAAGCGTTCAACTTCAGCTCAGGTCATGATCCCACAGTTGGTGGATTTGAGCCCTGTGTCAGGTTCTGTGCTGACCTGTCTTCTGTGCTGGCTTGTCTTCGGATTCTGTGTCTCCCTCTCTCTCTGACCCTCCCCTGCTCGCGTCTCTCTCTCTCCCTGAAATAAATAAAACATTAAAAAAAAAGTGAAGACTATTAGTTTTTCTTCCTTTTTTCCTCCTTCTCCTTTTCCTCTTCTTCCTCTTCTTCCATCTTCTTCTTTTGGCATTCTTACTGGTCATCTCCTTCCTGGACCTAGGTAGAGGGTCTAGTCTGAATGGAGATGGTGAGTGTGATGGAGTAAATAGTCTTTCCTGTTGACCTTGGCTCACTCTGTTGTCCCAATAAATCCAGGCAGCAAAGCCTTAGACCAAAGTGTCTGGAGATGATGTGAGCTCATTAATAATCTTTTGAATGAGTGAGTGGATAAAAGTCCTTTAAAAATTCTTGTCTCACGCTGTTGCTCTGATATCATGAATGATGGAATTATATAGCTACATGCTTTGTGGATGTGGTTGACTATGGTGGCACCTGTGGTTCAAGAACTCTACTGAAAGTAATTAAGTTCCCTGGAGACAAGACATGACACCCAGCAGGAATGCTTTAGCACCTCAGACATAAAATATTAAGTCTCAGGAAGAAATCACAGCACTGTTAATCTGAGAGCGTTGGAAATGAGATTGGATTCCCTTTGCCCAAGCCATCTACTCAGAAATGTGTAGTGAATCCAAACATTACTGAACATTCTTTTGGAAGCTTCTCTTTCTTATTAAAAAATGTTTCTGATTCCAGGATTGTTGGGTTATACAGTCCCCACTTACCTTGAAGTTGGGCTGGACAGCTCAGAATGAGGTCAGAATCCCAGCAAAGCCTGGAATGGACTGAACATCAGCCAAGGAAGATACTTAGGTTTTGTTCTAAACTGCAAACCCTCACTGCCTGAGCGTCTTTTGTTTAGCCAAGGGTCAAAGCACCACTTTGGTATAGGCCTCAATAAATGGAGATGAAGTGGCCTTGGGTTTTGTTAACATGTTTTTAGACCAGAGAGTGCATCTAGAACATCTAGATGCATCTAGAACTGCATTACCCACCGCCATGC
Organism: Suricata suricatta; assembly: GCF_006229205.1. Taxonomy (NCBI): domain Eukaryota; kingdom Metazoa; phylum Chordata; class Mammalia; order Carnivora; family Herpestidae; genus Suricata; species Suricata suricatta. The sequence goes on along the minus strand of NC_043700.1, from coordinate 32,471,776 downwards.
TGAATGATTACCAGTGTGAGCAGCATTTGCACACTGGACTTACTGTGCACACTGGACCCAGACACACTGGATTCACCGCTATGTGGAGGCGGGGTATAGAATAAGGTGGCAGGGTGCCCCTTAGCAGGAAGAGGGGTGGCAGTGTCTGCATTGTGGATGTCTTTGCAAAGAGTTTGGTTTCTATGATGGTGACACTGGAGAGGGAATGGCTCATTTTCTTTGGGACACAAGTCCCAATAACTTGTTGGGATAGGCAAGAGTGGAAGCAAGAAGCATTATTTAGGTGAAGGGAACAGTAAAGAGAGAAGAGAAATGAGCTACTGATTGTTGTACACTGTTAGGTAGAGGAAGTCTGGCATAGGGGCAGGGAAACACTATTAATTAGCAACAGCCTTTTGGAAGTCATGGATTTTATTCTCCCGCGACATGGAGATTCTGGTTCAATCATCCTAAATGATGAAAGACTCTTCTGTCCTTGAGACTACTGGGGAAAAAAAAAGTTCTAGAATCACCTGTCTATAGACTTAGTCCAGACTCTAAAGCTTTTAAAACTTCATTTTGCAGGTGGCTAGCTGAATTCCTTAGCTAGAGAGTGGACTGGCCAGGATGGGGCCCAGCACAGAATGGAGTTCTTTCAATCTTTTAGCCTAAGTAAAGGTTGAGGGGGTGGTGGACAAGGTCTCTAGGGATGTCATGGCCTGAAACATCTCTTAGCAAGTGTTACATGTTTAATTTTCATGTTTAATGTTAAAAGTCATCCATGTTTTGTCACTGTACACTTGTGTTTTAATATAAAAACAATGCTTTAAATTACCATTAGGAAAAAAACAAGGAACATACATCCTCCTTAGTTATTTCTATTAGAGACGGAAACACTTTTGAGTCCAGTGCTTGAAATTCTGAGTTAGAAGGGCAGGAGGTAGCTTATCACTGCCAGTGGACAGATCATTTTTGCTTTCTGAGAGCTGCTAAAAATGGTCCAATTTTCCACTAATTTTCAAGGTGGATCAGGGTGGTAGCTCAGTTGAGATGTCCTGAAACCTCTTTCTCACTGAGGATCCTGAAGATGGCACGTTCAGGGTGCTCGCCAGTGCCTGGATGGGAATCATCAGGATTGTGTGTCATGGTTTTGCCTCCTCTGTGCACAGGAAACTGCCCTGTGGTCACCCAGGACGGGGCAGGGTGACTAGCCCATGGCAGCGTAAGTCTAAGAGCACGGTGCTCTGTACACAAAGCCCCGCATTACCTCCTTGTCCAGCCTTTTCCAGAGGCCAATGCCATCTCTTAAGGAGACTCATGGTGATGCATTTCATTCTGCAACTAATCTCAGTCCTTGACTGCCCTTGTGGGCTGCTTCTTCATGCTGTGTTTGGAGATGTTTCCCAGAACTCAGAATTAAGATGTTTCAGCAAGCTCTAAGATGCTGTTGGCAGTTGTCCTTTTGTCTCCTGATCATGCACTTGGTTAGGGGGTTTTCTGCATCCCAGCTTTGAAATGGTATTGGGGTAGCCATTTCTCCACTACCATTTCCTTGACAGAATTGAAGTATGAGCTGATGGGGATCCACTTGCTGCTTGGATCCGAGATAGGATTCTGCCGTGCTTTGCCCAGTTCCTCATCACTCCATTCTTCTTGGGGTTTGGTTTCTACTTAATGTGTCTCTTCCTAGCCCTGCTGTTTCCACTAGTCTGAGGCTTTACTCTCCCTACCTTTACTTCCTTAAACAGAGTAATCTGAACAAATAGAGATTAGTGCCATATGACACGGGGGCACTGCGTTAGCTGCTGCAGTGGGCACTCCATGTACTTTCCATGTTGGGTTCTTACACTTGGGTAGGTCTATCTTTGGAATGTGATCTTTATCAAGTCTGAGAAGACAGCATCAGTTCATTACTGTTCCACCATTGCTGACTCTAAATGCAAACTGTATAGCAGCTACTGATGGGCGTGGGGGCATGAGAGGAGAAGAAAATTAGATCCTTCACCAGGGTGAGTCCCCTCAGTCAATGAAATAGCTGGCATTGGGTCTGGAAATACAGACCAGTTGTGTCTCCAAAACCAGGGCTTCAGTGCCCAGAAAAGATGGTCACTTCCCTCCTCTTCCCCCTCCTTCTCCTTTTCTCCCTTCCTCTCCTCCTCCTGCTACTGTGCTGCTGCTGCTGCTGCTGCTACTTCTTCTTCTTCTTCTTCTTCTTCTTCTTCTTCTTCTTCTTCTTCTTCTTCTTCTTCTTCTCTCTTTATGGAAAACTTGTTGCACTGAGTGGCAAAGAGCCCACAAATAACTGAGCTGTACATTGGAAATGGATCTGATGAACCTTTTAATAGAAGAAAATCATCATTATTTCCCAAGAGTTCACATTCCCATAATATTTTTATTAGCAGCCTCTCTTCTAAATAAAGTTCAGTGGATTGATTTTCTTTGGGTTTTCTCATTTTAAATATTCCCTTAAATTATGACCATGGATATCGTCCTGTCATCACCACTGTTATTATTGTTATCAGCATCAGCAGCTCCATTGTTATATTTATGTCGCACTTAGAAAGCTCTCAAACACTTCAGGTATATTGCTTCATTTGTCCTCATAGCATATTTGTAAGGAAGGGAGGGTACCCATTAGAACTAAACACTGAATACAGACTTCTCTCTGTGATTCTGTAAGAAAACCCCCTTTCAGGATGAGGCCAGGAGAACCCCCCTCTGGGGGTATAGTCTTTTACTCCAATCTCGAGCAGAGGGGGTATTGCTCCAAGATAATATACAACCACCCAGAGGCTGGATACCTTTGAGGACTTGGCTCAGGGTGGGACAGAGGGTCCTCACTTTGATTGGCTGTGGAATGGGGGAAAACTCCATGGGAATCACAATGACCATCTGGCCCTGACCTTCCCCCTTGCATTGCCTTGGCCCTTGTTTGGTATGTGGGGCAAAGTCAACTATAGGGTCCCCAAAGCCCCAAATCCCAAGAGTGGAGCACATGGAACAGTGGAAATAATCTGGCATAGGAGCCAGGAGATCTGAGTTTGAATTCTGATTCAGCCATTGATTAGCTTTGTTTCTTGGGCCAACCCCTTAGCATCTTTGAAGCTTCATTTCCTCATTTATTAAAGAAGGGATATTAATGCCTCCTCTCTGGATTTTGTGAGGACTTAATATGGTAACCTATATAGGAGTGCCTAGCATGATGGATGGGACATAAGCGTGCAATAAATGTTGGTTTCATTCTTCCTTTAATCTTCTCTCTTGGCAAAACCTAAACTGTCTGTCCAGTATGATTTTGAGAGCTAAAAGTGAACATAGAAAACAACATTTGGCTACATTAATCATTTGAATCAGTGCCTTGTCAAAAATCCTGTATTTTTTTTTTTTACCTATGTTGAATGAAAGCTGGTAATCAGTAATGAATGGATTTTGAAGCTTGTGTTAGAAATAATGCTGCGGGGGGGGGGGCAGCTGGGTGGCTCTTCGTTAAGCCTCAAACTCTTGATTTCAGCACAGGTCATGATCTCCGGGTTGCAGAGTCAAGCCCAGCATTGGGCTCTGCTCTGAGCATGGAGCTTTTGGGATTCTCTCCCTTTCTCTGCCACTCCATACCCCTAAAAAAAAAAAGAAATAATACTGGACTACAGAGAAGACAGCCTGGGCATCATCCCCCTGTCCACCACGAACCAGATGGAAGTCCCTGAGTAAATCATTTGACATGTCTGGGTCTCAGTTTCCTGATCTGTAAAATGAAGCACTCGAAATAGTTGCTCATGAACTTCACAATCCTATAATTTTATAAGAACTGATTTGTAGGGGAAATCCAAATGATGTGTGTGACCTTTCATTCTTTCCCTTTCCTAGGTTCCTTGTGCCCTAGGAAACTCTACTGGCTGGTTCCAAGATCATTACCAAGGAACCCCAGCTAATTTGGGAGCCATACCCATATTTGGGCACATTGCTTGGGAGGAAATGAACAATCTGTGGAAGGCCAGGCAGCAAACCCAGACTCTACGGTGGCTGTTGATGTCTCAGACTCCACTTCTATTTGTTGGTCAATCTCAGCTTTCCTCTTCCTTCCTTCCTCCCTCACCTGCTTCGAGAGTCCTGGGTCTAGCTGATGGCAGCACAGGTGGCTGTGCCCAGAAGCTGGGGGCTGAGGAAGGCTGCTGAGGGGCTGGATTCCAGGGCCCTGACTGCTCTGTTGACCACACCTCCAGGGAAGTGCTGTCTTTGGAAGGTCTGGTGTTAGCTACTGTGCTCATCCCTGCTGGTTATGCTTCTCAGCAGAACCCGCATGCTCCGCAGGGTGGTGACAGTCTTCCCCAAAGCCAAACCTCCTTGAGCATGCCTGTTACGGGCCCCTGACTCTTGTGCTCTTGTGCATCACCCGAAGAAGCAGGGCAAGAGTGGAGGATGAATGGTTAGGGCATTTTCTCACACAGGCTTTCCTGCACACAAATGCATCAGGGAAGGCATTAAACACAGAGAAGACTTCCCTTTGCAGGATTCACCCCATATGTTAATTTTCTTTCTTTCACAGAATAAAGCCTAGCTCTTTTTCCAGTTTAATTCGATTGAGTACTTACAAAGGCAGCTCAATATGCTTGGTGTTGTGAGGTTCTGATGGTGAATATGATTCTGTCTCTACTCTCCAATGGCTCACAGCTAGAGGGAGAGGTAGACAAACACACAATTAACTAGGATAACAAGGCAGACAGTCAGGAGCACTTTTATAAAGTCACTAAATATTGTGGAAGAATAGTTCCAAGTGAGCATGTCAAGTCTTCTGTTAGGAGGTAGTTTTTGATTTGGGCCTTAAATAATTGGTAGGGTTGCAATAAAAACAGAGTGGAAAGTGGGGAAGGGCATCTGGGAAGGAAGGAATAGTTCCAGGGAAGGCACGCTGGATGGGAAAGGGAATGCCAAGAGCAAATCCTCTATGAACTTGCAGTCTGTCCTTGATGGTGCGTGTACAGGGACCACAAAAACAAGCTTCTTGCATTCCGGGGTGGGGATGAGGGTTGGTGTTGGAGAAGGCAAGTGCTGTTTGCTGTGTACTCTTCCACAGGGTCCAGAGCCTCAGAGTTTTCTGATCTTATTTCAGATTTTTTTTTTTTACTTCATCTGGACCTGGAACACACAGATTCTTTTTAAAAAATTTTTTTAATGTTTTTATTTATTTTTGAGAGACAGAGAGAGACAGAACATGAGCATAGGAGAGGCAGAGAGAGGGGGAGACACAGAATCTGAAGGAGGCTCCAGGCTCTGAGCTGTCAGCACAAAGCCCAATGTGGGGCTTGAACCCACGGACTGTGAGATCATGACCTGAGCTGAAGTAGGATGCTTAACCGACTGAGCCATCCATGCGCCCCTGGAACACACAGATTCTTGAATGCCCCTTCAATTTAGTTAGGAAAATAACAATGATGGAGAGCAAGCTGTCAGCTGCACTGTGAATGAAAACCTTACATGTCAATATCACTTTTCAATCAATTTCAAATATTCTTTATCCTTTGGAAGTCATATATGTGGAGGTGGAGCTGGAAGGAAGTGACATCATTCTGACTCTGCCCTGGACTGTGCCCATGCCAGGCATCACTAATTGAACCAGCACACCTTTTTCCTGAGCTGAGCTTGTCCTCAGAATGCCCAGGTGTTCCAGGCGGCCCCTGCCAATCGGCTGGTTGTATTACATCAGAGGAATCCTATTTGCCATTTTCTGTTTTAAAGTATTAATACTTCACTGCTATCTTCAATACTAAGTGCATTTTTATGAAACCCAAAGACTATGTGAAAGCAGGGAGAAATTTTTATAGCATCTAGTGCAGTGAGATTCTCAAAATATAAATGGAAGTGGCTCATGAGAGCATGACACAAGGAAAGAGGGATTCTGAGTCCTTTCTCCCGACATTCCTGTGGCCTAATGGTGTAAATATGAAGTCAAAGAGACAGAACACATGTGAGAAAGTATAATAAAGTATACCTTAAAAATAACCATTGGCTTAGATCACTGGTTCTCAGCCTGGGTATATATCTGAATCTCCTGTTTATTGATAATGCAGATTCCTGGGCCTCATTTTAGACAAAACCAGAATTTCTGGTCTTGAAGCTTAGAAATCAGCATGTCTATAAAACAGTCAGTAATTCTTCTGCAGTAGATCAGAGATCACAAACCTGTGTTTTGAAGTTGAAGATTCCAATGATAGGAATGTTCTTGTCCTTGCCTGTGTTATTGGATGGTTGACCAAAAATACCATACTCGTTTGCCATGGCTGAGATACCTTACAGTCCATGTTTATTCCAGGTACTGAAAGACTGTAGTCATTTGGTAAATGGAAATGAAGTCTCGATTTCCAAAAAGATTGGTCATTTGAATGAGCATGAGTCATACTTCATGGAGATTGATCTGGGATGTATCTGAATGATCACACATATACATTATCTGGGCTTGGGTTTAAGAGGAATTGAGAGAGAAGAAAGCCAGTTCATGTTTACCAAGAGAAGACTGTCCTGAAATTGCTGGTCAATGTTTTTGAGTCCACTTGATTTTCTGAATGTTATAGTCAAATGACCAAACACCATATATTGTGGATCCATTTGTACTAGGCATTTCACTAAGATCATATATACGTTGTCTGATGCAGTCCTTTAAATAATCCTATGAAAGAGTTGTTATGGTCCCTGGAAGAGGAAACTGAGGCCCAGAAAAGTTAAGAAGCTTGCAGGATGTGGATGTGAGTCTTGAATCTAAGGCTGTCTAACTCCTCATCATTTATTCTTATTTGCAATACTCCACCTGCAGTTTCCAAGAAATATTCTGTTCTTTGAGATTGCTAAAGCACAAAGCATCACCAATGATCAAACCTGAATTCAGTCGAGCTGAGAAGGGCTCCTGACACACAAACCAGTAGTGGTCTATGAGACTCTAGTGTTCTCATTGGCTTGATCAAAATTCACTGCTATTACTGGGTCTTTTATTTGTCTATGTTTGTATCATTACAGTTTGTTAAACTGTACTAGGATTGTTCTTATGCCCTAACTTCGTATTTTTTTGTTAAAATTTTTTTTAATGTTTATTTATTTTTGAGAGAGGAAGGGAGAGTGAGAGCAAGTGGGGGAGGAGAAGAGAGAGGGAGACAGAGAATCTGAAGCAGGCTCAGAGCCCGATACGGAGCATGAACTCATGGACTGCGAGATCATGACCTGAGCCAAAGTTGGATGCTTAACCGACTAAGCCATCCAGGTGCCCCATATTTTTGAAAAGATAAAAGGCTACAGACTATCATTGTTACTAAAGACAAAATCACCAATGTGATCCTTACATATGTGGCTTTTCGTGGAACAACCTGGATGTTCCTCCCATATGTTCTGGAAAGTGCATGTAGAGAGGACTGGCCCAGTGCCCATTGGACTGATCATGCAGCACTAAACAGTGGTCAAAGAGGTTTGGTTTCCAGGTACCTCTTCTGTCTTGGGCAAGTCATTTTGCTACTCTGGTCCTCAGGCTCCATGCAAATCGATTGGACTAAGGGCTGTAACGTTCTCTTCTGAATCTAAAATGTTCAGAATTCTGGAAAAAACATCAGCCATGGAGCTGACAAAAAGATAGATGGGGACTTGTCAGTGACATCATTGTCACTGTCCTCACCAGTTGAGGATGGGCTGAGGCTGGACAACTCTGCAGACCAGTGTCCTAGGTTTCTCCTATCCCTCTGACCCCATTGGTCTGCCTCCTTCTTGGGCTAGAGGTTGTCAGACTCTTCTCTCCTTGGGAGACAGTCATAGCGGGTGCTAGTGCTGTTGGAAATAACATGAAATCCCAGATCATCAAGTGAAAGTTGAAGTGGCCCCTTCACGCCTAACTTTTGTTTATTGAAAATCTTGATCCCTCATCGACACCCCACCCCTGCAGTGGGCTAGAGCTGCATGGGCCCCTTGCGTGACAGCAGATATGCACGATTCACTGGATTTGAAGCTGAAGGGACCTTCTCGAACACTGACTCTAGCTCTTTTATTTCCTAGATGAGAATAAAAGGCCCCAAGAGGGAAAGTGACCTAACTCCAAGCCTGCCTGTTAGTGGAGGAATTGACACCACGTTTTCAAATTTATACCCTGAGTATAATAATAAAACTGACCCCGTGGAACCTTTGTGAAGGTATTTGAACAAGATAATGCCTACGAAGGGCTTACGTGTAGTTCTTAGCACGGAGCACCATTTGCCACAGCTGTTCCCTCCCTTCCTAGAACTCAAATCCCCTGCCCCTCACCATACTCACGTTCTCGTAGAAGTCCTCTAAGTTCGGACGGGCAGACTTTATTATTCCTTTACTCCCCGGCACACCAAGGCATGCAAGAGGTAAACTGAGCTGCCCATGTCTGATTAGTGCCTTAGTGGTGAAATCTGACTTGGCTCATGGTCTGGACTCAAAGAGTGTTTGGGGTTGCTTGCCCACTGGACACCATCCCTCCTGACTCTTAATCCAGTGCTCTTTCCACTATACTGAGCTGATGGATGCGTGGGCGGGGACAAGCCACTGTGAAGTGCTGGAATACCAGCGTGGTGACAGATGTGTAAGAACACACGGGGCCACAATCCCAGTATATCTTAAGTCTGCCAGTGTAATTTTATTATCAGGCATTTATCAAGGCTACCATGTGCCAGGAGCTCTGCTAACTGCGGAGATGAATATAAAAATGAATAGAACACAGACCCTGCCCTCAAGGAGCACTTAATTTGATAAGAGAGACAGACTGAGACATACATAATTCAAATGTGAGGCAGATGATAATCACGGACTACTTTAGACATACGGAAAGGAAGTATAGGGATTGGGGCCTCATTTATTGACATGCTGGGAGGGGGTGGGCTAGGATAGGGCCACCCTCCAATGTCTCCATCCAGGTGAGAGCACAAGACACCTGGGGTGGGTGGGAGGGGAAGGAAAGGGCCTTAGGGCCTCCAGGGACTCCAGCTTCTGAGCTCCTTGGCCCTGATGCCCAGTGACCGGTGCTGAGCCACTGTCTGGGTTCCGAGATGATTTCTTTTGCAGTTTTGCAAAATGGGAGAACATCTCTCTGAGCTCCTTGGGGACTGGAGTGCTCATTGGTCCCGATCTCTGGTTTTGGAAAGGACTGCCCTCAAGCAGGAGGAGGGCTCAGAAGTCGCACTCCACCATGGAGACCAAGAAAAGGCCATCCTTTTCTCTCTTGTCCCTGTTTCGAAGACCAGAGGAGGAGGGTGGGGGGCTGGGCGAGGATAGTGGGGGGGCGGGGAGGGATGGTGGTCCGCGAGGGGACTTGTAGGTCAGCGCTTGACAAGGGGAGCAGGGTCACTCCGGGAAAATACGGCCTCGCTCTCGGCTGGCAGATTCCCAGAGAAGCTCTCACTGTTCCCCACCTGTCCCGAGCTCCCCCCGCCCCGCAGCGCTGCTGTCCCTGCTTGCACGGAGCAGCGAGGCGATGATGAATTTCCCCCGAACGGCATTACAGACAGTCATAAATAATGCTTTGCTCTTTGGTGACGGCACTTTCCATTAGAGCTGCCTGTGCTGGGCCGTTGCTACCCCCAGTCTTCTGCCGGGGACTTGCAGTAAAATTTATCAGCGAGCTTTCTGCACCTAATAAATCATCCCCTCCGGGAGCCATCTGGCAGATAAGGCCGCAAGAACCCACATGCTCTGCAGAGGCGGAGTCGGAGGGAGAGCCGCCCTCACTGGGGCCCTGGGCCCTGTTGAGGGAGACTTTCTCCCCATCAGTCCCAGCCTGTCACTGGCTTTTCTCATCAGACTCAGGATGGGGGGCCCTGGCTTTGGTGGCTATTCCGACTCACAGAGCAGGGCGTCCCATCCTGGGGACAGGCCTGAAAAACCATATCCTTTTCCTGTTCTCTCCCCAACCCCTCCCCACACCAGGTGTCCAGGTAGTCCTGGGGTCTGACAGGGGGCAAGAGCAGGGGTGCCCCAGCGCAAAGCAGATGCTGTGATGGGCATGACTGTTGCTTAATTGAATCTTCCCCGGCCTCCTCCAGCCACCTTGGGTATTGGCCAGCATGGAAATGACCTCATCGCAATAGGAAACGCCCTGCTTGGATGAAAGGCATCTAGGAGCACCTCCTTGCAATTCAGGGGAAAGTCTCCCATGGCCATCCCCACCTTCTTCCAGCACCAACTACCATGGTTTTAGGCTTTTCTTTCTAAGGTGCATTACTTTCCATTAAGATACATTAGGGGAAGTACTCAAGTGCACTGGACACAGACAGAGCAATGCACAGATTAATGACCATGGTCCTTTCCCTAATGTGCTTTCGGTCTGGTTGGCGAGACTGGTGTAAAGCCAGTCACAGCTGTGGCAGTGTCCACATCAAAGGATGCTGCGCTCTTGGTGGTGAGGAAGGCAAGGGCACCCAGACCCCTCGTTTTGCAGCCCAGGGCCCAGCGTGGTGCCTGGTTCACGGCTAACACTCGGTCCTCATGTATCTACCATGCTGAGCGGAATATGGCAGTGAGCAGAGTCCCTGACACAGCCAATAAGACAGCAGAACATGAGAAAAAGATGATAAATAGGATGGAAACAGCTTTACCATCCCTGGCTTGCCGCAGAAAGTGAACTCTGTTTCTTAGGGTTTGCTAGACCATCTGGGCGCAAAATCCTGTCCTCAGCATGATAGAACCTGTGTGCATCAAGGGGTTCCCCAGGCTTCAGGGTTCTCCTGTGTAAAATAACACGAAAAGCTGAGGTCATTTGGGGGGCACAGTTTTTAATATTGCTGCTCGTCGAAGATTTTCTAATTTTGCCTTTGTTGATGCCTGCTTTTTTTTTTTTTTTGAAAGACAGGAAGTTGAGTGGGTAAGAGCAGTGGAAACTCCTGTCTTTTCCTGCCCCCTTTTCCCACTTCCCAGCTGCGACAGCCTTGTTTAAGGTCTCAATGTGGGGACCCCCAGGTGGCCAGAGCCCGAGCTCCCAGAATTCTTCCTGGGGACTCATTCTGCGGGAGGACACCTATCATGCCCTCCTCTGATCACGGTGGACATACCCTGGGAAACCATTAAACAGAATGTCCTGAAGATGCTTAGCTTAGCTATGCATTTAATTTGGTGGCAATTGAAATTTGCCAACAAAAATTTGCTTGTAATCTGTGATTTTATTTTTCAATTAAAATCGCTTTCTTCCTGTGGATGGGAAGTGCTTGGCTCTTGGCTTCTTCACAACACTTTGCAAATGTGAATCTCCCACTCCCTCGGGAGCTGGAGTGAGGGGAAGGGTGTGGGACAGGGAGGTGTAAGCTGAGGCCAAGAGGGATGTTCCCACAGGATGGCAGAGCCACTCAGGACAGGTGCTAGGGGCCAGGCTGATGGCAGGCAAGGTGAGGGCACAGGTCCTTTATTCCCACTGCGTTTGGCAACCAAGTTCTAGCCAGGACTTCTGGAAGCTCAGGTTTTAAGGGGCAGGCAGGGTGTGGGGAGCAGAGGATTTAGAGAGGTGGGGAGAGCCAGCCAGGTCTCCATGGCCATTCAAGCACACAGCGAGAAGCCGGAGGAAGCCTGGGAGGCAGGGGGTGGCTGACCTGAAGATCTGCTCTCCGGGAGGAGCATGGCCTTTGGTAAAGGCAAGAAGCAAGACAGCTCACTGGAGAAGAGAAGTGAGAGGCTGGTGTGTTCTAAGGGGGGGCAGGGGGGAGGCGGGAGAAGCGAGACAAACGTGAGAAGCAGAGCCTCTGGAGAACCCCTAAGCAGGTCAGAGGCCTGCAAGATGTCTATTCTGATAGGCCGTTTCTCGGGTGTGGATTTTTCCTTGGCTGGGTCTGTGGCCTTGGACCAGGACTTAGTTTCCAGGGGGTTCTAGTTTCCTCAACTCTTCCCTGGGTGTCAGAGTAATACCTACCTGAACAGGGACTGGGAGAAGCCGTCTGTGGATCTGTGAGCATTGTGCCAAGGTCAGGGGCTCCATTTTCATACCCGTCATATGCCCAGCCTAGCACGGTGTGGGGCACTTCGCAAGAGTTTGGTGAAATCTGTCAAAACGGAAAATTGGCCAAATGAGATGATGTGAGCAGGAGAGTGTTTTGTAGATTCTAATAACCCATTTTTGGTACTCTCTTGGCCTTACTGATCGTGAAAATGAGATTAGGCATTTGACTCAAGGCCGGTGCGACCCAGCGGAGGGCTGCTTTCCAGGCCCGTGGTCCGTGTGCAGCAGGCCAGCAGCTGCACCACGGTGGGGCAGGCATCCAGAGTTTGCCACAAAAGGGGCTGGTGACGATATCTGTGAGGGAGACCGTCTGGTTCCAGCAGCCGGGCTGGAGATAGGATAGAGAACTGTGTTAGGAATTAGTAGCAATTTTGGCTTCAGCCAGAGGTGCACCCAGCTTTGGGCAGAACAGGGGTCCTCCTCCCGGCCCGTGCAGGTCATTTTCAGTCTGGTTTCTTTCAAGTAGAGATAATCCCTTCTACCTGGCCAGACTGCTGAACTGTTTTCTTTCCTTCTTTTTCTTTCTTTCTTTTTTTTTTTTATTCAGTAATAAATCTGCCAACCTGCAGGGCTCAAGCCAAGGGCTTTGCTTGCTGCATCTACACAGAGGCCTCATAAAAATAGTGTGAAATGAAAGAGAAAAATACATATTTCACACTTTGTCTGCTCTGGGTTATGGGGATTCTCAGCTCATCCTCATTACAAACAGCCGACCTTCCCACAGAGTTCAAGCCCCTTCTGTTGGCCCGAAGAACCGTGTCTCCGTCTCCCTCCTCCACTGTCCCTCCTCCTTTCCTCAAACACACACAGTTTGCCTGAGTGGAGGTGGGGCTGGTTCAGTGCTTTGGGTGTGTGTGTGGGGGGGGGAGCGTACACAGCCCTGGTGCGCACTGTTAGTGTGCTGTGTGCACAGGCACGCTGCGGACAGAGGTGTCCGCCCGCTTCCACACCCAGCCTGGTGTCGATTCTGGAATTTACTCACTTTCCCTAGATGTATATTTATGTAAATTATAGGAATACAGGTTTTCCTTCCAGTAAAGACTGCCTTGTGTTCATTACAGGGAAGTTTTAGCCATGACCTGGTCTCTAACGTTAGCGTGCTGGGTGAGAGAATCCCTCCTATGGAGGCACATCGGCACATCTGTCAAAATGGTCACTTTGGACTTCCCAGACACGCCACTCGTGGTCCCACCTCCTGGCCTTTACCCCCACACACTGCCCTGCATCTATTCTGCTTCTCTCTTTATTCTGCCTGGCTGAGTCCTGTCTACCTTCAAAGCTCACCTCCTCCTTGAAGCCTTCCTGGCTCATCCAGCCTCTAGTGCTCTCTCTTTGCTTAAGACATGGCCAGCACTTACAGTCTATATCACTGTCTCCCTAGGTCATCAATCACACACTGCTGTCTGGACTTTTTTCTGAAAAGCCATTGTCATTTTCTTTTTTAACCACAATTTTCTCATTTAACACTTCTTATTTCCCTGTTAGACTATAGTGTCCTACATATATTTCTTTTTTTGTTAAAAATTTTTAAATGTTTATTTCTTTTTGAGAGAGAGAGAGAGAGAGAGAGTGTGAGTGGGGGAGGGACAGAGAGAGAGGGAGACACAGAATCCTAAGCAGGCTCCAGGCTCTGAGCTGTCAGCACAGAGCTCAACATGGGGTTTGAACCTACAGACCATGAGATCATGACTTGAGCTGAGTTAAGTTGGACACTTAACTAACTGAGCCACCCAGGTGCCCCTATTTCTTTTCTTTAAGTTTATTTATTTATTTTGAGAGAGATAGGGATGGCATGGGTTGGGGTGGAGCAGCAAGAGAGGGAAAGAGAGAAAATCCCAAGCAGGCTCCATGCTGCCAGCACTGAGCCAGATGCGGGGCTCGAACCCACGATGGTGCGAGACCATGACCTGGGCTGAAACTAAGAGTCAGACCCTGACCTGACTGAGCCACCCCGGCTCTTCTAGATATATTTCTATCCTCTCCTGTGCCAAACAGATAGCAGGTGCTTAGTAAATGCTTGTCCAAACAGTTAATGATTGAATAAAAATTCCCACATGGGGTGTGCGTGTGGCTCTGGGGTTGTGGCTTTGCCTTTCTTGATTGGAGGAGTAAGCCAAGACAGTTCACACCTCCAAGGGAAGAGAGTCTTGACTTATGTGGATGCTGCCCACTCAATGTTTGCTCTTGTTGGGGCGGTGCTGGATATTAGGGAGCTGCTGAATGTCAGCACAGCTCTTATGCTCTCTGCATAGACCCTGAGACCCCCTTGTCTATGATCCTATAGACTGTCGGGATTTAAAAAAAATTTTTTTTAACGTTTATTCATTTCTTAGAGACAGCGCGCAAGTGGGGGCAAGGCAGAGAGAGAGGGAAACACAGAATCCGAAGCAGGCTCCAGGCTCTGAGCTGTCGAGGTGGGGTTTAAACCCATGAACCATAGGGTCAGATCATGACCTGAGCAGGAAGTCACATGCTTAACTGACTGAGTCTCCCAGGCGCCCCTACTGTTGGGACTTTATGGTAGTCAGAACAACCCGTGCTTCTCACTATGGCCCCTTCCGTACCGTACCTTCCTTGTGCCTTTTGACGTCCCTTTGTGCTCCCCGCATGTAGTCTGTCTTTAATTTAGAGCAGGGATCTAGGAATTCAATTTTCTCTCCTGTGTGTGGAGCGCTCCACTGCCTGCCATCTTGCTATGTCTTTGCTTTGTGCTTCCCACCTCAAGGCCACTTTACGAATTTGTTTGATTTGTGGTTGTGGTTTGTAGCTGTCACGGATTTCTTTGTTGTCGCTGCCACCGCCGCCACTACTGTTTCCTTGCAGCTCGATTTTCAGCTGAGTGTTTGAGTAGTAAATATGGTTTACACCAACTCTGTTGGAAATAATGGCATTTATGTGCTGAAGTTATTTCCAAAACCTAGGATATGTGTATACAAATAGATCCACGGCAGGGCCCCTAGCTGGGGAGAACAGACTCAATAAAGGCTTTGCGAGAGAGTATAAACAGGTGTCTGAGACTAGGGCTAGGCCAGGCGGTTCAGAACAAAACTACCTCCCACCCCTGCCGTAGCCTCTAAATTGAAGCTGTACCATAAATACCTTGCTTAGCATTGGGGATGCAGGAGATATTTTTGTGATCATATTTATCTGCTAAATGTTTGCGTACGTTCTTTTGTGCATCTCTCATGAACCCCTCACATTTCTATTCGCTCACCCTCAATGGCTTTAAACCTGAACTACCCTGGATCCTGGTATGGCCAAAAAAAAGAAAGTGCCAAGAAATACTACGGGATTGGCTGATGAAATTGACTGCTCTCTGCCTCCAAATGGTGCCAGTTTGAGGGGCTCTTCGACGTACTGGGTAAATCTAACCAACCATTTGGAGCAAAGCCTCTTCAGCTCCGTCTTGGAGCGCTACGAATCCCAGCCGTGGGCAGGAAATAGAGGCTGGAAGTCTCAGAAGGCAAAACCGGTCTGCTCTTCACAGTGTGACTCTGCCCTCCAAATTGGGGTGGGATGAATTTCCTTGACACCCAGACTCTCGACCTGCCTCTCTGCCCTCTGCGAACAGCCCCCCCCCCCATCCGGTACATGACCGAGAGTGGAGGCTGCCCACGGACCCTAGGTGAAGGTCACGTCCACCTCGAGGGCGGGGGCGATTTCAGAGGCTTCCTGGCTCTCTGTGCTGGGGACCTTGTGACAAAGGCACAGGAAGGGTGTTTCGATTGTTCTCCAACTTGTAAATGCCAAGCAGAAATCTTGTTGCAGTTCCTAAATGCCACATTTCGGCGTGTTTATTGTTTCCCCCCCTAACGGGGAAAGATGGTGAATGGACTAATAATTCAGGAGCGGAGAACATGTTTATTTGATTTTTAGAGCTTTAGCAAATACAGTGTGTACAAAACCCGGTGCCAACAGCATGCATAATTCCTCCAGGAACGGGGCTGATAGAAACACAAAGCTTGCATGCTTCAAAACTGTAACCAATATTTACACATCTGAGTGACTAATTCTCTACTCCGAGCAGGAGAACAATAGGCATAATCGTCAGGTACATTAATGCGGAGCGTGCTTGTCTGCTGGCTTGGATATGTGACACATAAACAAAGTTGGGGGGTGGGTTGCCGTGGGGGGAGAGGTGGAGGCTTTTTATCTACCTGGGCAGCCATACACCAAACAGCAGGTTACAAAGGCACTTGGAAAATGCTGACCCAAAGCCGTTCTTGTACCTCACATGCAGGATTGGCACCTGATTTGCTACGCTGCGGGAGTTCTGGAGCTGACCTCATTAGCGGCGCGTTTCCTGGCTTGTTAGCATCATATTTGTATAATTTACAGCACCTTCGTTTTTATGGAATGTGTTTCTTGTAGAGTGTAATGGCAGCAATATATTTAACCTATCGTATTTAGGAATGTTTTTGCTGGAGGCAGCCTGCAGATATAAAGGGGACATTTTCTCCACTCCTGCATGGGCCTATTTTTTTTCATTTTGGCTCATGCGGTGGCCACATATGTGTGTGTGTGTGTTTGCATGTGTGTGCATGTTGATACATGTATAAATATCTGTGTGCAAATGCCTGGAAGGCGTAAAAGGTCCCGGAGGTGCGGCTCTTTCTTCCAGGGATTATCTTTGCTCCCTGGCCATCTCCAAGGCACGACTGTGGGGTGGGTGGCCCTTGGAAGCCTACACGCTTTGGGGGGATGGATTTACACAGTGGAGTAGGGAGCCCAGACAGATTAGATATTGGAAAGTGATAGTTTTGGGGGGGGGTGCGGGTGGTATAAATATACTCAGAAGCAAGGTGGCCCACCAAGGGGAGTTTTCGAGTCTCCGAGACCTGTTGGACGCTTTTGCATGAAACAATAGGCTGGAAAATGGACAGCATATGCCACCCAGGGACTGATCTTGCCCCAAATGATTTCTTAGGAAAAAAATAGAGCATATGGACAGAGATGCATATACTCTTCTCTTTCCTGACCTGTGTGAAAAAAGATAAAAATGGCTGGGAGTAAATGTTTGCAAAGGGAAGCACGTTTTAATCTGGGGGTCCCTCAGAGAAACCTTGGGCCAGGAGCCAGGAGATCCTAACCCCGTCCCAGCCAGCCGCCCCCCATGGCGGCAGGACCTCGGGCAGGCTGCTTCCCGGTCTTGGGCTATCCTTCTCACCTGCAAGCAAAGGGGCTCGGCTCTCTCTGGAAGTGTCATTTCTATGCCCCCAGTCACTTCTCTGTTCTGTTCCTGAAGGCAGATAAAGACTGAAGGCGGGGGGTTCCCATCAACCAATCGTCTGAGCTGTGTTCTTGAGGGTGACTTGCAGTGACCCGGAAGAGAGGAACACAGCTCTCCAGGAACTGTCAGTGTGTCTTAGTTACATCTTCTGACAGGGGGCAAAGAGGGCGAGTAGGCTAATAATTCAGAAACCAAGGACATGGTAGGGTGAGTTTTAGAGCTCTAGTAAAAACTGGCGCCGGATAGCTGCATATTTCCTTCCTGTAATCGCTTCTCGGCTTCAAGGAGAAACTCACCTCAGGGGCCCTGGACTTTGTCAGCCCATGATAGAATGATAAGATATTAAGTAAATCTATGAAAAAGACCCGAGGCACAAAGTTTATCCAACTGGCTAGTCAGGTGAGGTTCCTTTGTATTTCCCTCTCCCCACTCCCAACCTCCCAGCTTTTCAAATTTCAGAAATTTTTCTGCTACTGATATCTTCTCCGATGGCTATCTAAACCTTCTTTTCCCTCATTTAAGAGGAGCTGGGCTTTTAATAGATATGTAACCAACTACTCGGGTGGCTAGATTCTACAGTAAGAATTCAAAATGCTAAAGGCATTTAGAGCCAAAATTCGAATGTGAGTTTTTATTCAAAGTTTAAATGCAGTAGAGTTACTGGCTAATTTGAAAGTACATGGCAAATTCTTTGGTAAAGAGAAATAATTGTTCTGTGAAACCTGGCTTTAACCAAACCCTTGAAATATTTATTGAACATCCATTAAGTGCTCGGGGCTCAAAACAAAAATTGTATAAAATTCCTGCCTTCAAGAAGCTCTTATTCTAACATTCTAATGAGGATTTGCCTGTATTGTGTATACACATATTAATGCACATAATAAAATGTAGACAGTTTGGGCATCCGGGGTCCACTAATTAAGCTGGCTTCAAAACTCTGCAAAAACTAGACCATTTTTATAAATGTTTACTCAAAAACTCTTTATTAGTCCCACTTGAGTGATCTGGTAATTGGTTGTCTAATGTGATGACAGAAAGGGAGCTGTGAACCCGGACCCGGTTTAGCAGAGCAGATGTGTGGTTACAAAATGCTTCTCTTCTGGTAAAACAGGACCCGTGTCATTTCCTTCTCTCTGTGTCCAATTCCATCACGATGGTCTAAATCATCCCATCATTTTTCACTTGTGATGTGGAACTATGACTTCGATTCATGCTTACCTTTATCTTTAGCACCTGCACGTATCAAAATCTCTTCCACTTAAATTTTTTTAATGTTTGTTTATTTTTGAGAGAGAGAGAGAGAGAGACAGAGAGAGAGAGAGACCGAGAGAGAGCAAGGGAGCAGCAGAAAGAGAGGGAGACACAAAATCCGAAACAGGCTCCAGGCCCTGAGCTGTCAGCGCAGAGCCTGACATGGGGCTCGAACTCATGAGCTGTGAGATCATGACCTGAGCCAATGTCGGACACCCAGCCAGCTGAGCCACCCAGGTGCCCCCAAATCTCTTCCTTTTTAAAAGCTGCTGCCCCTGCGGTAATCTCTAGATTAGCTACTTTGTCCTTGCTCTTTCCAGGCCCACTTCCTGAACAACTATGCTATACTCATCATTTCTGTTGCTCCTTAGTCTACATGGGCGTGGCTTCTGCTCTCTTTCATGCCCTCAAAGCTTCTCCCAAGTCCCCGGTGAGCTCAAGCCACGAACTCAAACAGACGCTAATCCGTGTGCGCCCTCCCTGCACTGACCACTCTCTTCCCCAGACCACGCTCACCCCATTCTCCTGGAGTCCTCTCACCTTTCTGGTCACTTCTCAGGTTGCCTCGTCAGCTGGGGTTTTGGCCCCTGCCTCTGCAGTTGGAGTCTTTAGGGTTTTGACCACGTCTCTGCTTTCTCACCCGATTGCCTTTCTTGCCAAGACTATTTATCTCTTTGCCACAGCTTCGATAGCCTTTTTGTTCTGAAGACTCTCTGGCTCTCCTGAGACTCTCTATCCACCTTTTTTACCAGGCAGTTCCACTTGGCTACTTTGCTGTAACAAAGAGAATACAAAATACAGTGGCTCAAATAAGCCTGCAGTTTATTTGTGTTTCACGCCAGAGTCCAGAGTGTCTGGGCCTTCTGGGGAGGGCAGGTGGGTCTGTTTCATGAAGTTGCCCAGGGATTTAGTGTGGGTTTTTTTTATCTTGTTACTCCATTATCTAGGGCACTGTCCTCTTCCACGGGGTGACAAATGTCTCCAAAGCACCGTGTTCCAGCACATGCACAAAGGGGGAAGAGGAAGCTGAGGGCAACCAGCTCCATTTTCAGAAAGTAAGCCCAGAAAGTAGTCGTATGCGGCGCTTACACGCCCAACCCACAGGGACATGCCTCGTTGCAGGCTAAGGTGCAACCCTGCACCCGGGCAACCTTGCATCAGGTGAGACCCAGGACACTCTCGTGAAGATGAAAATTAGAAGATCCTGGGCTATTTTTTTTTATGTCTTTTATTTTTGAGAGACAGAGAGAGACAGTGCAAGCAGGGGAGGGTCAGAGAGAGAGGGAGGCACAGAATCCAAAGTAGCCTCCAGGCTCCGAGCCAGAGGTCAGCACAGAGCATGATGCGGGGCTCGAATCCATGAACTGTGAGATCATGACCTGAGTCGAAGCTGGATGCTCAACTGACTGAGCCACCCAGGTGCCCTGATCCTGGACTTAAAAAAATTTTTTTTTAATGTTTTTATTTATTTTTGAGAGAGAGAGAGAGAGAGAGAGAGAGAGAGAGAGAGAGCATGCGAGCATGAGCAGGGAATGGTCAGAGAGAGAGAGGGAGACACAGAATCTGAGCTAGCTGTCAGCACAGAGCCTGATGTGGGGCTGGAACCCACAAACTGTGATGAGATCATGACCTTAGCTGAAGTTGGATGCTCAACCGACTGAGCCACCCAGGTGCCCCAGAAGATCCTGGTCTTTAATCACCCCCCATAGAATGATAAGAAATCAAGCAAATGTATTAAAATGACCTAAGGCACAAAAACGCATTTTATCCAACTGCCAGATTGAGGTTCTTGGCGCCTTCCCTTTGCCCCCTAACTTCCCCAGAATGAAGGCTGGGAGGATGATTAGCTGCCACAGCCCCTCAAAGTTCATATTTCCCAAACGTACCTCACTATCACCCCCTCCCCTCCCCAGCTCCTTCTACAGTTGCTGTCTGGGCAAGTATCATTTTCAGACCCACTTGCTCAGATCAGAAACCTGGAATCATTCGGTCTTTCTCTCACTGCTACACATCAGTATTTCTTGAAGGGTCACCATTTATATCTCTTACATATTTTAGATCTAGACACTTCTCTATCCCATTGCCACCAGCTGAGTACAAGGTACCATAATCTCTTCCTTGGATCACTGCAATAGGTCCTTAACTGGCCTCCCTACACTTACTCCTGCCCCTTCAGATCTATATCCTGTTCCATTGTCAAAGTTACATTGTAAAAATGAACATATGATAATATGACTCCTGCTTAAAATCCTTCAATGGCTCTTCATGAACTCAAATGTGTAATGTGCTCTAGGAGACCATGTGTGATGTGACCTCTGCCCAAGTCACCAGGCTGATCTCATGCCTCTCTGACCTTGGTTCTCTCCGGTCCTGGCATAGCAGGTTTGTTTGACACCGGCTTTGCTCTCCCTCAGTTCTGGTTTTTCAAACATACTACTGTCTCTGTTGGAGTGCTTTTCCCGCATCCCTCTCTGCTTGGTTAGCTACTCCTTCTCCTACAGAGCTCAGTTTGGGGATTATTTTCTCAGGGGGGCCCTCCTCCTTTCTGCTGGGGCCCTCTCCTTGTTCTGTGCTCCTATGGCCCCTCTTAATTCTTCTTTACCAACACTAATCAAACCAATAATTAAATCACCAGTATCTGTATTTGTGACTATACTGTATGCTCCAAGAGGCAGAGTTGTCCTCTTTATTTGATGAAGAAAATGTTAGTGAAAATATTCTATCTTCGAAAAATTCCTTTATCCCTCACCTTCTGTTGCTCTGTGCAAAGCCTTTGGATAATGTAGTGCTTATTTATTATAATAATAGTAATAGCTATGCTCACAAAAATTATTAGGAATATATGTGAAGAAAAGATATAGCAATAAATATAAATGGCATGTGGTATTTAATTAGAATGATAGCTTACGTTTATATACTGTTGCACATTGTTAATACTTTTGTTTGTATAATTGTTTTTATAATTGTTGTACAATTGTTGTTGGAACCTCACCAGACTCTGTTCATTAGAGATGTCAAGCAAATTATTCTCTCTTTACAGGTGTGTGGAAATTGAGACTCCGTGAAGTTAAATGACTTAGTTGAGGTCTTTCATACAGTGAAGAAAGCAGACAGAGGTAGAGTGTGGATCTCTGGCTTCGGAGCCAGGACACTGTCTACTGGATCAGGCTGTGATACAGATCAGAAAACACAACTGTACATATGTCTAGTTTCTGTGTCTGACACAGGCAGGCTTTGGAGAATTACTTATTGAACAGATAAATACATGAATAGATATACCAGTAAGACTGACAATATGACTAATATTCAACACCAACCTGTAAGTCACGATGTGGGATAATGAACAGAAACGATAAAACATGTTGTTTTATGAAGATATGAAGAGTGAATAATAGCCAGCTTGACTCTCCAATGCACAGAAAGGAGCAGAGGGCTGTTGAGGGGGCCTTAAATATTTCTCCGTCCAAACTTCATTTTCTCCCCACCCCTCTGGGCATTTAAATGTATTCTTGAATAAAAGGCATCCCAGGTGGCCATTTGTAGGACCTCTGCTTCTTCAGAACAGCCAGTTTGTCTTCCTCTTACATTTTGGGATAGACAGCACCTCCATTAAGGGAAGATGTTTCCCGCAACGGAAGGACTTAACTCTGGATTAGTGAGAGATATCCTAAAGACCTATAATTCTGATGATTCTGTAAGGGGAAAAATTGCCTGATCTGAGGGTGTATTATTATTATTATTAGGTATATTATCATCATCTCTTGGTTAGTTTCAGGCCTATCTCAATATATGTTAAGCTCCTAGTATAGTTCTTGGACACAGTAGGGACTCCATAATTGGTGGTTATTATAGAGATAATGCAGCACACAGACATGAGGTTGAAACCCAGTTAAGACATTTTCTAGATGGCAAGACAACTTCCTGTTTGTGAGCCAGTTACTTAAACTTCCTAATCTTAAGTATTCTCGTCTGTAAAAAGAAGGGCAGTTAGATGAGCCAGGTTCTGTATTATTGTTCTACTCCTATTATTTCTTACCATCATGACAACTTTGAATGTTTATAGGTAAGTTAACTAAAGCTTGCAGATGTTAAGCAATTGGCCTTAGGCTGTGGTCATTTAGTGTCAAAGTTAAGATCAAAACCTAGGCTTATCTAACTTTGATGCCTGATCATTTTCCACCCTGCAGCATTGCTCATGTAAAATAGAGATGACAGAAGGCGCCTGGGTGTCTCAGTCGGTTATGCCACCGACTTCGGCTCAGGTCAGATCTCACATTCGTGGGTTCGCGCCCCTTGTCAGGCTCTGTGCTGACAGCTAACTCAGAGCCTGGAGCCTGCTTCTGGTTCTGTGTCTCCTTCTCTCTCTGACCCTCCCCCCTCTCATGCTCTGTCTCTCTCTGTATCAAAAATAAATAAAACATTAAAAAATAAAAAAAATAGAGATGACAAAAATGCATGGTTGTTGTGATGGTTAGAGCCAGGCCCTGGCACACATCTGACGCTCAAAATGGTAGCCATCGTCCATTATGCCTCATGTGATACAGGACAACCTATATATTCATATTAATCAGGGTTGGAGGGGCTTTGATGAACCCTATCCATTAAGAGCTCTGGTTCAAAATTCCCTGCTTGGCACATAGCAGATGCCCAGTAAATGCTTGTTGATGTGTTAAAGACATGTGTAATGATGCATGTCAAAAATCCAGTCATGTCTGAATTTTTAGTTGGAACAGATTACTTCCATATTCCCACCAAAACACCTCTTTCACCTTTGGAAGTTTGGTTAAAGTTTTATGAAATTCAGTAGGACCAGAAACAAGGAAGGGTGGTCTTATTAAAATATCTGGCTTCCTCCACCCCCAAGTACATTGGGAAGGCTCTACTTCCGGTATGGCCAACAGACACCTATTGGACAAATCCCCTCCAAACAGACAGTAACTAAATTCTAGACAAAATTCAAGAAACAGCTACCTGAAGGCACCATTGACTTCTGGGAGAAGGGAATAGTGTGGGGTAAGATTCCCATTTATTATAGCCCATAGCTGTAGTCTATCCCACATGGGGGCAAGCTAAAACTCCTCTAGGAAACCTGCAATTTTCCTGGCCTAAGGAAGCAGATGACAGAGTTTTGGGCAACTGTGGCTGCTAAATATAAACTGTACCCAAATCTCAGGTTCCAGCATGTATGGGGTAGAATCCAAGCAGCTCAGCTAAAAATAGAAGAATTGGACTGAGATTTGAGCTGCCACCTAAGAGACAGAACGGACAATTTCAGTCCAACCAATCTAGTCGCCTTACTTGTTGTTATAACAACAACAGCAACAACAACCACAACACTAACAACTTAACACTCTTCAGCAGAATGTAACAGAATTCAGAGTACCCACAACACAACATTTACAATATCCAGAATATAATCCAAAGCTACCCAGTACAGAAAGAGCTAGAAAAATGTGACTCGTTTTCAAGAGAAAACACAATCAGTGAAGACTGATTCCTTCTTAAAAAATTTTTTTTTAAAGTTTATTTATTTTTGAGAGAGACAGAGTGTGAGCATGGGAGGGGCAGAGAGAGTTAGGAGATACAGAATCCGAAGCAGGCTCCAGGCCCTGAGCTGTTAGCTCAGAGCCCAATGTGGGGCTCAAACTCATGAACTGAGCCAAAGTTGGATGCTTAACTGATGGAGCCACTCAGGTCTCCCAAGATTGATCCCTTCTTGACCCAAATGTTGGAATTAGCAGAAAAAGGATTTTAAATTAGTTGCTATTACTATTCTCCTTAACATATGAGAAAATGTCTGAAATAAATGTAAAAAATATATAACCTTAATGGAGAAATACAAACTGTTAAAAAGGACCAAACAGAAGTTGAAAATAAAATATTGAAGTAAATATTCATTGGATGGACTTAAAGCAGAACAGAGATGATGGAGAAAGAGTCTGTGAACTTGAAGATAGATCAATATAAATTATTCTTCCTTCCTTCCTTCCTTCCTTCCTTCCTTCCTTCCTTCCTTCCTTCCTTCTTTGCTTCCTTCTTTCCTTCTTTCTTTCTTTCAAGAGAGAGGAAGAGTGCAGGTGGGGGAGAGGGGCAGAGGGAGGGAGAGAGAGAGAGTCTTAAGCAGGTTCCATGCTCAGCACAGAACCTGACACGGGGTTTGATCCCACGACTCTGGGATCAAGATCTGAGCCAAAATCAAGAGTCAGAGGCTCAACCAACTGGTGAGTTGTCCATTCTTAAGAAAAAATGGAAAGGAAAAATAATACAACAAAAAGAATAGAAAGAAATAATGTGAAGAAATAATGAAGAGAGTATTTCCCAAATGTGACGAAAGACAAATTTACACACTCAAAAATCTCAGCAAACCCCTAACAGGACAAATGTGGAGAAGACCATGCCTTGGCACATCATAGGCAAATTATGAAAAACCAGAGGAGAAAGTGAAACTCTTGAGAGCAGTCAGAGGAAAAGGGCACATTATATATAGGAAGACAATGAGTTGATGAAGGTAAGAACACTGGAGGACCATTTTTAAAGTGATAAAAGACAAACAAACCCTGTCTACCCAAAAGTTCTATCCAGGGAAGAGATCTTCTAAGGACAAAGGCAAAATAAAGACATTTTTAGTAAAATAAAGGCAAGTGAGTTCATTGCCAGTAGGCTCGCACTACGACAGATGCCGGAGAAGGCCTTCAGATTGCAACGAAATGATACCAAACGGAAAAGCAGATCTTCACAAAAGAGTGAAGAACATCCAAAGATGGTAAATATCTGGAGCAAATAAAAAAATATAATTTTTCATTTCTCAATTTCTCTAAATACACATGACATTTAAAGCTCATGTTCTAACATTGTCTTGTGAGCTTTATCACATGTCAGGATATAAAAGATACAGCATAAACAATGGGGAGAGATGGTAGACTGACCCATCCAGTTGCAAAGTTTTTGCATTTTGCGTGAACAGATGCAATGATTGTGAAAGTTAAGATTTTTATGCATTAAAATTGCTAAAGAAAACACAAAAATGTTAATACAGTAAGTCATGGCTCAAAAACCAACAGAGAAATGGAAGAGACTTATTTTTCTTTTTCTCCTTTCTGCCAGAAACTCATCTTTTTTACTAGTTCTTGCTGGGCACAAGGGGAATGCATTCATTTCCTCACTCACACAGGCATCCATCTACTAGACGTTTATTGCACACCCCTTAGAAGTGATGTAGGCCGTGTCCAGGCCTGGCCCATTAGAAACCTCCCATGGACACACCTCCATGTTTTTTCCTTCAGACTTGATGCGGAATAGCACAGGGAGCTTGGGAGCCCCATGTTGAACACAAAAGCCACAAGATGGAACGATGCAGGGGACCCCAGTCACTACTTGGAGGAGCACCACCACCACCCCTCTTGTTAGGGATTCTGTTTTAGACGAGGGTAAGTGGGAAATAAACTTCTATTGTGTTGGAGACATCATACATCTTGGAGTTTATTTTTACAGCGTTACCGTAATTAATGCAGACAGCGTGAGCTACGTAAAGCCTTATCTGTCGCGGTACGGTTAAAGAAATAAAAGCGCCCTTCTGCTTGACAACAATATTTTTATCAGATTGGATGAAGAGTCAACATCATTCTTGCTTATATTGTGTTTTTGTCATTGTGCGTGTGAGTCTCATTTTCCAAATAAACCCAACAGGATTAGCAGCCTCCCTCGTGGGGTCACTGAGGGGTAGGTCAGTTGAAGCAGACGTGAGCAAACATCTGTCCGAGAGCAGTTCATAAGTATCAGATGGCAACGGGGCAGGCAGGTAAGACTAAAGGAAGCTCAGAGCAAACACTTCCTTTCAAACAGCAAATGCTCTGGGGTCACTGCCAGACGAAGAGGCTCAGGATATGTGTGGGGGAGCTGTTTCCCCTCAGAAGTCTTTCAGTTAAGTGTCCTCCTCATTTCTCTCTGAGAAATGCAAGTTCAGTCGCTTGCCAAGGACGGCCTTTGGCCATGATGTTAGTGCAGGCTTGGAATTGGAAGGATGGAGGACTGACTGCATGGCGTGGTCCCCAAACCCAAAGGTGCTGACAGCATTGGTAGGGGCATCCGCTGAAATCTCTCCAGACTGAGGCAGGTGAATGTGGTGTTTCTATACTCACTGCTGTCTACCCAGGCTCCGAGACTTCCCTGGCCAGCCCCCCATGGAGCCTTCTTCTCCCTAAGCCTAAGTTGCACCCCAGAGTGGGTTCACAGTCCCTGCTCCTGGGGAGTTCCCAGGACTCGCTAGGTTAGTGGTGGTTACTGCCCTTGGGGCTGGGCCTATTTCTATCCCAGCACATAAGTTGGAGCCTCCTTAAAGTTGGAATTTGATTCCACAGATGCCAAATGGCCCGCCTGGGGCATTCCACGGCCAGGCCCTGGGGTAGAATTGCGGGGTGGGGGGGCTGGGGGGGTGGCACGCTGTGATGTGGCCTGGTTAAGTGGGGGATCTCCCTGGGGCAAGAAGGCAGGGCGCTGGATGGGAGGACCAGAAGGGGATGGAGGAGCTTGAGGATGGTGAAGGGGCGGGTCTGACTGGGTGGTCCTGCGCAGCACGGGGCTGTGGTGGCAAAGGTGAGTGACGCCAGATCCCAGAGGATCCCGGCCACCAGGTGGAGAAAGCAGAGGGTCAGGCTGCTTCCCAGGCCAGACAGGAACAGCACCTTTGAGGCACCCACCTCCCACAGGACACCGAGGATGGTGCCCCACCGGGTGCTCAGTGGGTCTGGGACCTCCCTCTCCATAGAGCGAGAGGGTCAGCTCCGCTGCCTTGCCTCCCCGGGGTGGCCAGTGCAGCCCAGGCCACCGCATCTGCTCAGCACATTTCTTTCCAGCTCTGCTCAGCACATCGCCAGGGCCCTCCCTCAGCCCAGGCCAGCGCAAACCATCTCTCCAGGTGGAGAGGAGGATGGGGTTCCGGTGGTCTCTCTGTGCTGCTTCCCGACAGAGCCCTGCCTCTCTGGCTTCCAGCCCTCCAGACGGAGCTTGCCACTTGCCACTCCCTCCCGGCTCTGCCGCGGAGTGGGCCCGCCCAGCTCGCACGCCTCTTCCAGTGGTTTAGTGCAGCCGGATCAGGTGGACTCCGGGCCTCCTCCGCGCCTCCTTGTTCTAGCTCACTTCTGCTTGACTACCTTGCTTTTGTTACCCCAAGTCTCTCTCTCTCTCTCTCTCTCTCTCTCTCTCTCTCTCTCTCCCTTGCTCTCCTCCCCACCCCCACTCCCCCTTACAAATGGCTTTGCAGCATCCCTGGGAGTGCGCGGCAGCACCAATAATGTCTCCACGGTTCCTTGTTAGCTGCACTCTAAGCAGGAAAGTGACTGGGGCTGACAATATAATTTACATCGCTGTATAAAACTATCTGTGGAAGCCAAGCTAATTTGTGCCAGATTAGGCTATTTGTCTCAGCCACTGTGTAGCAGCACAATCTATCAGAGGGCTGTTTTCAAATATCGCTTTTCAAGCGTGCCCTTGAGAGGCAGAAATTGATTGGGATCTTAGAGAGCAAAATTACAGCAATAACTTAAAAGAAACAATAATTACTGAATCATACCAGTGTCAGCACTCTGCAAAACACGAAATAGCCATCAAACCCCAATCCAATATATTCTGAAGCGAATTTATTGAATGGAAAAAGCAGTTGAGTGAGGGTTTTTCTCCCCCTCCTCCCCTTCCGCTGTACATATGGTTATCTCAAAACCGCAAGTGAATGAGTCGATAATTCTTGTCATTGACTGCTCCATTTTCACGGAGTCAGAGGAGATCCATTAGCCACCTCCTGCTGCACGGCTCCGGCTCCCCTCTCTCTCCTCCATCGCCTCTATTCATTTGCTAGTCTCTGCTCTTCAAGCAAACAAACATGTATAACTAATCATCTGTTAAAATGCAGAGGGCCCCTAATAAATCTCCGCAGCTGAAATACTTTAATGGGTAATTAATTGATCCTGTTCCAGAGGAGTAATAAGATAATAAATTAGACAATATTTCACTCAGTCGTGTCAGGCTCCTAGCTAATGGCGCTGTAGGGCTAAGCTGAAGGATAATAAATTAGCCAGAAATTAACTGCTAAGAGCTTTCTGCAGAGAAATCGGCTGACAAGTGAGTCACGCGTGATTCAGGGCCCGGATCGGGGTTGTGGCAATCTCCGCGGGGGGGCGGGGCCGGTTAGGGTCCGGGGGCAGGACAATGCCTGTGGAGCAGCGCGGGGAGCGTGCCCCGCTGACTCCGGGCCCTTCCTCGCAACACCCTGCGGGTCCCTAGTCGCTGTAAACTCACGCACATGCGCACTCTTGAAAATAGTTTTCTCCCACGGCATCCGACTCGTTGAGTTTTTACGGGGTTCGCTCACTGTGACCAGTATGGGCTCGAACACCTGTAGCCCCCTACCGCAGTCCCTGTCCGCTCTGTCTGCTGCTTCCTAAGCAAATATGAAATGAACCTTCGTGGGAAAGAGGCTCATAGTCTGTCCAAGGTTTCACAAAAAATTTTTAGCAGAAGAGGGAGTAGGGAGAGATGACAGGAATTACATCTTTGAACTGGTCAGAAATATTTGTCAGGGGGCAGGGTGGAGAAAATGCCTTGGCTTTGTTAAAGGAATCAGGTAGGACGATGCCCATTAATAGGCAAGACAAGAAAGGAACCTTCCAGGTCAGCTGGGCCTTTGCTTGAGACAATAGTAGGTGGGCTGCTCCCATGGGCAGGGTGGGCAGCGGAAGTGGGAGGTTGGAGCGGAAGTCAGTGTATAGTAAAGCACTGGGGCTAGGAGGTCTTTTGAATTCCCCCCTGCTCTTTACAAGCTGTGTGACCTTGCGGGGCTTATTCAACTACCTGAGCTTTGGTTTGCTCATCAGGAAAACATGGATACATGAAATACACGTGAGAAGCTTCTAGTTCTGTATCTCACCCACAGGACGGGATGTGTTAGTGTCAGTCATTATACCATGGGCCCGTGGGCAGTGGGGAAGGTTAGAGAGCACCCAAGGAAATGAGGAGACTTGGCAGTGAGAGACAGGGCGCTGCTCCTCTCAGAATAAGGATCAGATGCCCCTCCCTGCACCTGCGCCCTAAAGGTTGTCTGACCGAAGCTTCTCTCCTTCCGTCAGACAGACATTCCTGACTGCTGTGGTGCTCGGCGAGGAGAAATCTATGAGTCATGGTGAACAGGCAGTATGGGGGAAGGCATAGACAGAGCTTGATGATTTAAATGAGAAAATGTATGCAGAAGGCATGGCCAGAGCTCATCGTCATTATCAATAAATAGCAACAGTACTGGTATTCCTCGCCTCGTGTCTCTGCTCTTCATGTTTCCGGGTGGTGATGAACCTGGGGACGTGTCCGGAAGACAAGGTCTTGTACCTCCAGATGGACTCAGGGTAGCTGGAACCACCAGTGCTGTTCTCCTAAGGAGACGCTGGGGCTCCCTGAGGACAGAGTCCGGAGGGCCACCAGGAGAGCAGGTTCACCGAACACCCTCGCTCTGCCGATGTAACAGCAGCAGGGCCCTGGAAGGAAAAATGGCGGAGTAAATGAGCTCACAGGGTGGGGATCCACCAACTGACATTTGTTTTAAAAACAAACATGCACTCTTTCATTATTTTTTCGTTGTTTTCTGGCTTCAGTTAGCCTTTGCTCTCCCTACTTCCCGATCAAAGCTTAGTTCTCTGTCCCTCAGACCTCAAAGCTGGAAGACGGGTTGAGATCACCTGGCCTAATCTCTGTCCCAGGCCACTCATGGTGACCTCACATTGCATAGGCCCAGCCTGGAGGCCCACTTCATGCATTTGAATCATTAGAAAAGAGGGGGGTGGAGGAGAAGGGATAATGGGTGATGGGCATAGAGGAGGACACTTGTTGGGATGAGCACTGGATGTTCTATAGAAACCAACTTGACAATAAACCATATTTTAAAAAAAGGAAATTCTTTCTCTCAAAGTTTCTAGCTGGGCCTTCTAAAGCAGCTCTTCAGATGATCAAGAACTATTATATGACCCTTGAGCCCTCTCTTTTTCTTATTTCCTATAGCCTTATTTCCATTAACCATTTAACCATTATATGTGCCATCTCCCCTTGTTTTTGTCATGAGATATAACATGCACGAAGGAAAGCATTTCCAACATATATGTATAGCTTGATGAATAATTATGAAGTGAACACCCCCGGATGATAGCACTTTAGAGGCTAGTGTGCTGTTCTAATCAGAGCACCCCCCCATCCCTCCCCCTGGTGTAACCACTAGCCTGGCTTCTGTGAAACTCATTTCACTACTTAACTCCATAGATCTACAATTTATATATTCATTCCTAAACCATAGGGTTCAGTTTTGCCAACTTGGAGTTTGTGTGCGAAGGAAATCATACTGTATGTATTCTTTTGTGACTTCTTTTTTCTCAACGTTATGTTAGTGAGATTCACCGATGTGAACCCTGTTGTTATAGATTGTTCATTGTTGTTGATATACATGTTGTATGCATTTTACACATATATAAACGCAAAATAATTTGTTGATGATTTTACTACATGAATATACTGTAATTTACAAAATGAATTTTTGAGTTGTTTCCAGTTTGGGGCCATTACGAACTGTGCTGTGATGAGCCCGTATCTCAGTTATGCACTGGAATGCATTTCACAAAGATATATACCAAGGAGAAAATGCTGGATCATAGGGTGTACATAGCTTCAGTGTTACCAAACTGGTGTCCAGGATGGTTGTTTAAGTCACAACACCGTCAACAGAGTGTGCTTGTGCCTGCGGTAGACCTGAAGGTGGGCTGCATGGACCCATCTTCAGGGTGACTGGCTGCCCAGCTCAGCAACTTCGGGCTCTGTCTCCACCTTTGCCCTTGGACATGCCCCTTCCAGGACAGCTTGGACCTGATGACCGTGCGTGGGAGAATGATGCCTGTGGGTGTGGCCATTCTGGATCACTGTGGGACCACTCTGCTGGGCAACACTCACTCCAGAGCGCCCCATCGGGCTTTGTCAGGCCTCTGCCTTAGCAACTTGTCTTTTCCTGCTTTCCCCCCTGTCCTTTTATTAGAGGCTGACCCCTAATGAACTTCTCCGATACCAGGCTCTGTCTCAGAGCCCGCTTCCTGAGAACCCAGGCTGCAACTCTTACTGTGGATCCCCATCCTTGCCAGGATACCAACAGACTTAATATTTGCCAATCTAGTTGATATTTAAGGAGATCTCATTGTGTTTTTTTTCTCGTTAGTTAAAATGTCAAAAATCAGATTTATTGTGATATAAGTTACACACAATAGAATTCATCCTTTTGAAGTGTACAGTTTGATGACTTTTGACAACTGTATACTGTCATGTGTTCACCACCGCTGTCAAGACATCGAGCATGTTCATCACCCCAAAAAGTTCTCGTTTGTCCCTTTGCAGTCAGTCCCCTCTTCCATCACTGATCTCTTCCAGATATTTGAAAAATGGAACCATCTAGAATACACTCTTTTGTGACTGGCTTCTTTTCCTTAGCAGAACGCTTTTGTGTTTCATCTGTGTTGTTGGATGTATCGGTAGTTTATTCCTTTTTACTGCTGAGTAGTATTCCGTTGTATGAACAGATCAGAGTTTATCCATTCTTCCATTGATGGGCATTTGCAATGTTTCCAGTTTTTGACAATCATCAACACAGCTACCAAAACATATGATAGATTATGTAGGAGTGGCATTGCTGGGTCATATAGTAGGTATAATTTTGACTTTACAAATGGAACCACCGAACAGCTTTATAAAGTGGTTTCATCATTTTATGCTGCATGTGCCAGCAACCTGTGAGAATTCCGCTTACTTCATGTCCTTGCCACCACTTTGTGGGACTGTCTTTTTAATACTAACTATTCTAGTATCTGTTGTGATACCTTGTATTTTAACTTCTATTTCCCTGGTGGCTAATGATGTTGAGCATATTTTCACATAGTTATTGGTCATTTGTTGGCAAATACATTCATTTCTCATTGATCTGCAATGACATCTCTGTCCTATTATCAAATCCGTACATGGAGGTCTGTCCCTGCACTGGTATTATAAAACCTTCCTTACTATAGATTTATGATGTCTTACTATTTGGCAGTAAGGTGTCTTCTTAGTCTAGAGTGTTTTGCTTAATCTTGTCTTTTTGCATTTTTCTACAAATTTTAGAATCGACTTGTTAATAAAAAAATCTTGTTGAAAATTTGATTTAGGTGTTACCAAATTGGGACCTCCTGGGTGGCTCAGTCGGTTAAGTATCTGACTCTTGATTTCGACTCAGGTCATGGTTTCATGGTTTGTGAGTTCGAGCTCTGAATCGGGCTCTGTATGATAGCATGGAGCCTGCTTGGGATTCTTTTTCTCTCTCTTCCCCTCCCCTGCCTATTCTCTCTCTCTCAAAATAAATAAGTAAACATTAAATAAATAAATATTACCAAATCTACAAATAATTTGGGGAGTATTTAAACCTTTATAATATTGACCCTTGGAGCTAACAAATGCAGTATAACTCTCTATTAGATCTTTTTTTGAAGTATATCAACAAAATTTTATAGTTGTTCACATAAAGACTTAGACACTTCGCTATAAATGACATCTTTTAAACTATTTCATTTCCAGGCCTCCTGTGGGCTCAGGTAGTTGAATGTCTGACTCTTGATTTCCAACTGGGTTGTGATGCCAGGGTCATGGGATGAAGCCATAGGTGGGGTTTGGTGCTGAGCATGGAGCCTGCTTCAGATTCTTTTTCTCTCTTCCTCTGCCCCTCTCCCCAACTCATGCTTGTGTGTGTGTGCTCTCTCTCTCTCTCTCTTTCTCTCTCTCTGTAAATGTAAAAACAATGTTTTATTTCCTCTTGCTGGTATATAGGGATACTTGGAAACTTTTTTGTTACAATTTAAAATTTACACACAAGTTGTGTGCTCATTTCGACAGCACATGTACTAAAACTGGAATGATACAGGGAAGATTAGCATGGCCTCTGTGCAAGGATGACATGCAAATTAGTGATATATATATATGTGTGTGTGTGTGTGTGTGTGTGTGTATACATATATATTAAGACAGGTTATAATGATGGTCCAAGCAACTTTCATATATCTTTATACCAGATTCATCAATTGTTTACATTTTGTCCCATTTGCTTTAACACACAAAAATATACACATATTTGTAAATATGCTGTATGTATGCGTGTATATATATATATATATATATATATATATATATATGTATGTATAGAGTCCAAACTTACTATATTAAAGTATAATCCAGTGATGATGTGTTTGTATTCCTGTCATAGACCTGAAGGTATGCTAAATAACTTCCCCTTCAAGTTTTTGAAATATATTGAACTTTGATTTTTGGTTTATCTTGGTGAATGTTCCATGTGGCCTTGGAAAAGTGTATATTTTCTGTCATTGGTGGACTGTTCTATAAATGATAATGAGGTGAAGGTTGTTGATAGTGTTGTTTAGATCTCTTATGTTTTTATTTTCTTGTTCAGTTGTTCTATGGTTACTTAGAAAATGGTGCTAGACTTCAGTTTTCATGGTTATATCTATTTCTTCCTTTATTTTGTCAGTTTTTGCTTCATGTATTTTGAAATTCTGTTATTAAGTTCATAGGGATTTATGATTGTCATGTCTTCCTGATTAATTGATCTTTTAATCATTATGAAATGTTACTTTTTATTTCTGGTAATACTTCTCTTGAAATCCATTTTGTCTGTTATTAATATAGACTCTCTAGCTTCCTTGTGATTAGTGTCTATGTGGTATATCTTTTTCTGTCATTTTACTTTCAACCTATCTGTGTCTTTTGATTTAAATCACATCTCTTATGCACAGGAGATAGTTTAAACTTACTTTTAAAATCCAGCCTGTCAATCTCTGCCTTATAACATTTTTAAATTGTATTTTAGAGAGCAGGTGAGAGGGCATAGGAGAGAGAGAGAATCTTAAGCAGACCCTATGCTCAGCACGGAGCTCCACACGGGGCTGGATCTCACAACTCTGGGATCGTGACCTGAGCCACGTCAAGAGTTGGACACTCAACCTATTGAGCCACCCACACACGCCAATCTTTGACTTATAATTGAAATGTTTAGTCAATTAAAACTTAATGTAATTATTGACATGGTTTAATTTAGCTCCACCATTTGCCATTTGTTTTCTATTTATCCCACGTGCTTTGCATGGTTTCTCCTTTCCTGCCTTGTTTTGGGAAAATCAAAGTCAAGTCTCCCTTCCTCCCTTTGTTCCTAAGTTCTTCCTTCTCTTTTCCATCCTTTGTGCCTGCCTCCCTCCCTCCCTTCTTTCTTCCTCCTTCTCCCTTCCTTTTTCTTGCCTCCCTTCCTCACCTTTCTTTATTTTGTATTCTTAAAGGTTTCTGGATTAAAATATGCGTCCTCAACTTAACGGAGTATTATTAGAATTAATCTTTTATCTCTTCACATAAAATTTGAGTCTTGCAAGGGTAGAGTCTGTTAATTCTCTCCTGAGTCTTTTGTGTTGTTAATGCTTTATATATTACATCTACATATGTTAAGAATCTCGTAATACAGTGCCATAATTTTTAAAAAAGCAGTTGTGTACTTCTAAAAGGATATTAGAAGAAAGAAACAAAAATATATTCTGTTAATGTTCACCCATTATTAACCATTTTTGATGCTTTCATTCTTCCCAGTAAATTCTAGTTTCCATCTGGCATCACTTCCCTCTAACCTGAAGAACCTCTTTTTGAATTTCTTATAGTTCAGATTCATTGCTGGTTAATTCTTTCAGTTTTCTTTGTCCTAAAAATTTCAGCATAACTTTGTAAAAGTATTTTCATTTGATATAGGATTCTGGGATGATAGGTTTTTTTTTTCTTTTTCTTTTTGACCATTTAAAGATGTCTTTGCGTGGTCTTCTGGCTTTCATTGTTTTTTTTGTTGTTGTTGTTGTTTTTCTTTAATGAGAAACTCAGCCATAAATCCTACTGTTTGTTCTCTGCATGCAATATATCATTTCTCTCTGCTTTCAAGATTATCAATTTATCATTAGTTTTCAACATTTTTACTGTAATTCACCTACATGTGGTTTTCATAGGATTTATCCTTCAGAGGATTTGTTGACCTCTTTAGATGTGTAGATTATGTTTTCACATGAATTTGGAAGTTTTCACCATATTTCTTTAAATAGTTATTCTACTCCAGTTTTTCTCTCCTCTCCTGAGACTCTCATTGCATGAATGCTAGGTTCCTTAATATTTTCTTGCTTGTCATGGAGATTTTGGTCCTTTCTCAAATACAGTTTGTTCTTTTTTTCCTTCAGATTTGATACTTTCTAATGATTTATCAATAAGATCAGTGGCTCTATCTTCTACTCTTTTCAATATGCTGTTAATATATAATGCCTTTTCATTTTAGATACTGTAATTATATATATATATTTTATAATAGTTTATTGTCAAATTAGTTTCCATATAACACCCAGTGCTTCTCCCCACAAGTGCCCCCCACCATGACCATCCCCCCTCCCCCCTCCCCTCCCCCTTCAGTCCATGGTTTGTCTCCAGTATTCAGTAGTCTCCCTTGATCTGTGTCCCTCACTCTTCCCCGCTCTCTTTCTCCCTTCCTCTCCCCATGGTCCCCTGCCAGGTCTCTCCTGTTAGACCTATGAATGCAAACATATGGTATCTGTCCTTCTCTGCCTGACTTATTTCACTTAGCATGACATCCTTGAGGTCCATCCACTTTCCTACAAATGGCCAGATTTCATTCTTTCTCATTGTCATGTAATACTCCATTGTATATATACCACATCTTCTTGATCCACTCATCAGGTGATGGACATTTAGGTTCTTTCCATGATTTGGCTATTGTAGAAAGTGCCGCTATGAACATTGGGGTACATGTGCTCCTATGCATCAGCACTTCTTTATCCCTTGGGTAAATCCCTAGCAGTGCTATTGCTGGGTCATAGGGGAGATACTGTAATTATAATTCTAAATTTTCATTTGGTCCTTTTCTGTAGTTTCCATTTCTCTGCTGAGATCCCTATCTGTTTGTTCATTATTAAATTAGCTTCTTAAATTCTTTGAACATATTTAAAATAGTTTCTTTTAATTTTTTTTTTTATTTTAGAGAGAGAGAGTATGAGCAGGGGAGAGGGGCAGAGGGAGAGGAAGAATTAAGCAGGCTCCATGCTCAGGGCAGACCCCTATGCAGGGCTCAATCCCACAACCCTGTGACTATGATCTGAACCAAAATTGAGAGTCAAATGCTCAACTGACTGAACCACCGAGGTACCTCTATAATAGTTTCTTTACGGGATTTTCTATTAATGCTAACGTCTGGGATCTAGAGGTTAGTTTTTATAGAAAACATTTTTTTCTTGACTCTAGGTCACATTTTTCTGTTTATTCCCCCATCCCCAAATGTCTAGTAATTTAAAAAAAATTATTAAGTTTATTTATTTATTTTGAGAGAGAACAGAGCACATGAGTGGGGGAGGGGCAGAGAGAGAGAGGGAGAGATAGAGAATCCCAATCACCATGGAACCTGATGCGGGGCTGGAACTTAAGAGCTAGACACTTAACCAACTGAGCCACCCAGGTGCCTCTGTCTAGTAATTTTATTGTACCTAGACATTGTTAATGATAAATGATAAATTGTTAATGATTGTGTTCTTTATCTTCCTTCCAAGATTGTTTATTTTTGTTCCAGCAAGTCGTTAACTTGGCTGAGCTGAAACTCCAAACTGTTTCTTCTAGAGTAGGCAATAGTTGAAATCCTTGCTCAGGTTCGGTTCTTTTAGCCATGTAGCTGTTGGTTCTCATTGGTCTCCTGAGAATCTCTCCTGTATAAAGTTCAGAGGTTGGTCTATGATTTAGGTGGAATTATGTGTAGATTTGGAGGCTCTTCTTCTGTCTCACTGTTTTGCAAAGATTTAATTTTACTGTTCAGCTGCTGTGGAAGCCCATGTCCCAACTCTTTAAACCAGTAAGTCAGTCAGCCAGTCAAGCTTTCTGTTTGACATCTAGATGTCTCGTGTTATGTAGACCATGGAGTATCACTGGGCAAAAACAGACCGAGCAATTTCCTTATTTCAAAGTTTGACTCTTCACCAGTTTCTGGGTGCTTTGAGTTGCTCTCTGTACCCTTAAATAGGTGGTTTTTAAGTTTTTTGTAAGTATTCTGTGGGAATGTTAGTCCAATAGAAACTACTGTCTTATCTCAGAATGGTTTGTACCATTGATTTTTCGTACATTGATTATATGTATATAGGAACCCTGAAATTTTCTTATTAATTCAAAGAATTAATTTGTAGATTCTTCTAGATTTTTAATGTACACAATCATTATCTGTGTATATTGACAGAATTGTTTTTTTCAAAAAAATTTTTAATGTTTTATTTTATTTTTGAGAGAGAGAGAGAGCACCAGAGAGGGGCAGAGAGAGAGGAAGATACAGAATATGAAGCAGGTTCTGGGCTCTGAGCTGTCAGCACAGAGCCCGACATGGGGGTCAGACTCACAAATTGTGAGATCATGACCTGAATGGAAGTTGGATGCTTAACCAACGAAGCCACACAGACACCCCATGACAGTATTGTTTTTATCTCACTGCATGGGCTGACACACCTACTAAAGCGCTGAAAAAAAATGGTGGTAGAAAATTCTTTCATTTGGTTCACTTCTCAAAGGGGAAAATTTCCAAGTTTAACACTTAAGTACTATTTTATCTATAATTTTTTATATAGATAAACTTTATCATACCAGGCAAATTACTTCTATTCTGAAGCCTCAAAATATTTAAAAATTTATGAATAAACATTAAATTTTGTCAAGTACTTTTATTATCCATCTATTGAGAGTTTTGGATTATATTTTCTTTAACATGTTATTGTGTTGGGTTACACTAACTGATATTCTAACATTTAATCAACTTTGCATTTTTTGAATAAATCGAATTTGGTAACATACATTATCCATTTTTATATGTTGCTAATTCATCTTACTAGTATTTTGTTTAGGATTTTTGTATGAATGAAATAGAAAATGGAATTTTCTCTGTATTAGCCTTGTTGAGTTTGAAATAAAAGTTATGCTAGTTTCATATAATGAGTTAGGAAAAGGTTGTGTATAACTGGAATTATTTTCTCCTTGACTAATTGGTAGCCCATGCCAGTGAAGCCATCTGGGTTTGTAGGTTGCTTTATAGGAAGACTTGTGACTCTTAAATTCATTTAATGGTCAGAACATAAAGGTTTTCTATTTTTCTTGTGTCAGTTTTAGTAAGATATATTTGTATTAGTCATTAAGCTGCTGCCTTTGATTTCTAAGTTCACGCTTGTAGTTTCTGCTCTCCTAATAACCTTCTTTGTCATCTGTGTTCTTGTTAGGTTCTGGAGTAGGGAATTCTAGAAGGAGATTGGAAAGCGTTTCTGCTTTTCAGCTTTCTTCTGTGCCTTTCAGCAATGTTCAGCAAGAACATTTCACTCTGGAGGCAGCGATTAGTTCTGTCTTCCAGCTCCTCTCAGTACTGCTAGCACCAGCCTTCGAGGGGCCCTTCAGAGACACCATCCGTAGCTGGGCAGGGGCAGCATCAGCAAACCTCTTCTGAGGTCAGAGTCTCAGCTCTCTGGGTTCCTGTTATGAACTCCTGAGAGACCAGCACTGTTCAATTATGTCTTCTCCTCAGTGGTATAAGTCCTTGAGGGTCCAGCTTCTTGAGCATCATCCCTCAAGCTTCTGATCTGATAACCTCAGCCTCTTCCTTTTGTCCCCCAAACCCTAGCTTGGTAGCTGCTTCCTCTAGTTATTAGCAACCTGATAGCTCAACGTTTTCTTTTTGCTTTATCAGACCACCAATACTTGTGTAATTATTTCAATTATTATTCTGTTGATATACCTACTGTGGTCTATTTTCTGATTGGACCCTGGCTGATAAACTATTGGTAATGGAAGTGTTTAGAAGAAAAAGACCCTCAAAATGTCTGGGCCTGGTTTTGTTTCTTTACTTGCTTTGAACACAATGTTTAATTCCTTGCCAATGGCAAATGGGGTCCTACTAATCCATATTACACAATGATAACATGACAAAGTTGATTGATGGCGATAAAGTGCTTATTGTACCAAGTGTCTTGGGGACAAAAAGTAGCTATTGGATTTGACTTACATGGGAATAATAATAACTGTGAGAACCATAACCTGGAATAGATGCTTCTAACTGCACTGCAGAACTCACATATAGACAATGAGACGTTCAAATTTACAACTCAGATGCTTGTTTTATAGAGAGCCTCAAAGAATCTCTTCCCATGTGCATGGCAAATCATGATGAATATTACACTTGAAATTTAACTGTGTTGTAAGATCATAATGTAAGTTGAAGTCATAGGCACATCAAGTTTCTGCTTGGGTTGACTTGTTTGAAACTGAAGTTTGAACTCCCCAGTCTCCTTCCCTGTGACAGGAAGCAGCCTGCTCTTTTGAGGCTGACAAAATCAGCTCTCCCTTTGCTAAATACCCACTAGTAACCTCACCTAGAACAGGTGCCTTGTGAAGGTGCTTATTCTCCTCTGGCCTCCCAGCCCCATTCTTGTTCATACTCTAATATAAATGCAAAATGTTGCTAACTTATATCAGCATAAGTGTGCATGGAACATGTGTGGGAATGAATTCTAAGGGTGTCAAAACAAGGAAGACAGAATATAAAACTGGATCAAACCAAATTCATTATATAGGTGGATGTAGCAGAGAGCATGGATCTAATGTTAGAAGTGGCTCTGAAAATTAGTTTACCTGATTGTTTGGCTGAAATTTCGACTCAAAAATGGCCTATATTGAGGGATGTTGAAGCATAATGTAGGTTGACTCCAAATGTTTGATGAGATAGGAATATGGGAATGAATTTCTCATATGCAAACTGCATGCCCTTCCCCCACATTCCCACTAGAGACCCCAAAAGGCCCTAGACATTCTCTTTATTTCTTCCATTTATTAGGAGGAGAAATTGGGTAACATCAGTGATAAGAACACCAGCATCTTTGAAAAGCATTATGCTGTCCTCTGTACACATGAGGAGATGCAGCTACTAGATATGCTCTCTGATTTCCATGGGGATGATGGAAAATTTGTGGGTAAGCAACAGCTCTTAGCTGCTAGAAACAAGGTAGACATAATCATCATAACGGGCAGGGAGGACAAAGAGGTAAACTGAATAACCTGCTGGGCTCTTTGACCATGACTAATTGATGACCGTGTCCCTAGGAGTGAAAGACATGAGCAGGCTACTAAAATATTACTTTCTCTATATAAAAGAAACACTCTAGATCTGACATCCAGGACCTCAATTTGACTGGGCACAATACGGCCTTAACTTCTTACTGTTCAGGCATAAGCCAGATCACAGAGCCTGAGCCTCTTGAATGAAGGGGAGGCTAGCCTCCCTTGAGGATGAACATGCAAACCCGCTACAGCCATATTTTGTAAATAGTCCTCCAAGCCTTCACCATCGGGGCCTTTGGCCATTTACTATACTTAATGTGCACTAGATAAAAGGAAATTCTCAGACCTTTCAGGGATTTACTGCACAGTGAATTGGCTCTGAATTAGCACTGGTCACTGGGTCCCCAAATGCCAGTGATCTACCAGTCAAAGTGGGAACTTCTTGTGATCAGATAGGTGAGAAATGCAGTTTTGGTATAAATCCATCTCACATGGGTGCACCCCTCAGTGCACTTCTGGACCCTCTTCATAGTTCTCCTACCTGAATATATTCTTGAATATATAAAAACAATTTGGCATCTTGGCAGAAACACACATTGGCTCCCCAGCCTTTGGAATGAGGGTTATTGTTTGCTCATACTTTCTAGTGGTTTAGTTTTGTCTCCCACAGAGACTGTAAGGTCCTGAATAGAGTAAATCTCACTTAGCTGATCCCATTTCCTGCCAATGCTTGAGAGAGTTCTTTAGTATTAGGTATTCAGGATGAATTTATTGATAACAGCTTAGTGAAATCATGTCAGTATCTTGAAGTACTTGGGAGGAGTAAACTAACTTTCCTGGCTTTGAGAAAGGAGTGTAAGAGTCTTTGCCCTGGCATTTGCTCTTCCAGGGTCTGAATCAGGTTCAAAAGTACATTTATAGATACCTACTCTAATATAAGCCACTTATTTATATTTATGGTGTAAACTCCCATTCAATCTTTATGACATCATTCTGAAGTGGAGTTTATAATCCCTCTTTCATAGTGGAGGAAACTGGTTCTCGGAAGGTTAAGTAGCTGGTTCTGAGTCACTCAGCAAGTGGCTGGACAGAGGTCTAAACCCAGGTTTTCTGATGAAAATATTAGGGGTTTTCCACTGTACCCTAGTTAGTTTTTTAGCAGGCAATTTTGTCCAATTTTTCTTATGCTATAGATTATCACCTTTCTTAGAAAAAGTAAATACTTCTTGCCTCCTCAGCAATTACAGTTTCATCTATTTCCTTGACCTTAGGGATGGGAAGGAGGAAAAAGAAACTATTCCTGCTTTAACCCTGGAGTCATGTATTGAACTGAAACTACTCTCTTTATGCTGTAGTGCCCACAAAGATAAGTAAGGAGTTTATAAACATGACTTTACAAAAGGATGGAGTATAATAAATAGAAGAGAGATAAACCTAGAAATTGATATGAAATCTGAGTCTACCTCATAAGAGGTGGTTTGTCCTTCACTGCTTCAGTACAGCTATCGGAGAATTTCTATTCCATGCTGTTTGTCCTTTCTTCATGGGATGTTTGCAGCTAGACCTCATCACCTAGGGACCTTACCTCCATACCTACCACCCCTGTACCCACACCTGCTGTAGGCCACCTCTAAGATGTGACACCAAGAGACAAGTAAGGACCTTTGATCCAGAAGGATTTACGAAGGAAGGACTGTGTCCCAATAACTTTATCCTGACTGAAGTTTTCCCAGTTCTTTGGTGATCTGTCTCAACCACAGGGGTGTGACCTCAAAGGCCCAACTGGGAAAAACTACTCAAAATGACACAAGGACACCCACAATGCTTGTGAAATCTACATGCACTCTGCAAAGGATGCAGCATTTTTCTTGTACTTTGCCACCCTTTTTGTCATGATATCTTATAAAGGAAACTCTGTCATTTCTCAAGATTAAGGATATTGAAATGGCATAGTTTGGACTAGATTCTCCTAGAGCATAAATTCCTTATTAAGAGTAAGTTAAGACATATTGGGAGCTGTATTGACTTTTTAGGCCCATTAGTGACCAATTTCTGGCTTTCAAGCTTTGATATAATGGATTCAGGATCAGGA
The DNA here is from genome assembly GCF_006229205.1 of Suricata suricatta. Lineage (NCBI taxonomy): Eukaryota > Metazoa > Chordata > Mammalia > Carnivora > Herpestidae > Suricata > Suricata suricatta. The sequence goes on along the minus strand of NC_043700.1, from coordinate 32,429,041 downwards.
TACTCTTTGACATTATAGACCAAAATGGAACTCAGTGGTGACCTACCTTCAATGCTCCTGGCAGGCCTAAGAAATTAGGCAAGGGAATGAGAGAAAGAAAAATATGGAAAGAAAAATGGGCAGCAAGAAAGAGAAAGGGGGGAAAGGAGAGAAATAATAGGAATAAATACATTGACTGGCACTTAGTATAGCACAAGGATGTTTCTTATTCTAGTTCTTACTCTGGAAAGCTCAGTAAAGACAGAATTACAAGAAATATGAAAAGCACTGCAATATGCAAAGACAGAGGGTGAGGGCTGGGGAACTGGGCAGTGGATAAAGAAGATTTTCTGGAGGTATCATAGCAGGGATGTCTCAAAGAAAGACTAGAGTTAGCTTAAAAAGGCCTATGAGTCTCCAGGCTGGTGATGTGCTTGAGCAAAGGTGCAAAGCCATGAGGGTGTGACATCCTCATTTAATGTGGGATCCATGTGTGTGGGAGGCATCCTGTCTCCATGTGCCTGAGTGGTGGCTTCTAGCACTTTGGCAGAGACCATTGGTGGCCAACTCAAACTTCTCCTCTTCCTCCCCAATTATAGGCCTTCATTTTTAACCAGCATGTTTCTGCCTTTCCTGCAGTGATATGTGGCCATGTAACAGAGTGATAGCAAGTGAGATATAAGTGGCACTTCTAGGAGGGTGTCTTGAAGGGGAATGACTTAGCCTGGAGGAGCCCCTATTTGTCCTTCTGCCTTTCCTCCTTCTGACCTGTAACACAGACATGATGACTAGAACTCCCAGTCATCTCAAATCCTGAGATGGCCTTGAGGATGGAGGTCATTAGTTGGGATAGTGAAGCAGAGAGATTGAAACTTCTGTTTTGCTGAACATGGTATGCTAGCTGAGCGAGAGCTGAATTTTTGGGATGGCAGGGTTTTTTTTTTTTTTAATAGCTTATTGTCAAATTGATTTCCATACAGCACCCAGTGCTCTTCCCCACAAGTGCCCTCCTCCATCACCACCACCTCTTTCCCCCCACCCCTTCCCCTTCAACCCTCAGTTCATTGTAAGTATTCAATAGTCTCTCAAGTTTTGCATCCCTCTCTCTTTCCCTCTTCCCCTCCCCCTGGTCCTCCATTAGGTCTCTCCTGTTCTCCTGTTAGACCTATGGGTGCAAACATATGGTATCTATCCTTCTCTGCCTGACTTATTTCGCTTAGCATGACACCCTCCAGGTCCATCCACTTTCCTACAAATGTCCAGATTTCATTCTTTCTCATGGCCATGTAATACTCCATTGTATACATATATACCACATCTTCTTGATCCACTCATCAGGTGATGGACATTTAGGCTCTTTCCATGATTTGCCTATTGTTGACATTGCTGCTATGAACATTGGGGTACATGTGCTCCTATGCATCAGCACTTCTGTATCCCTTGGGTAAATCCCTAGCAGGGCTATTGCAGGGTCATAGGGGAGTTCTACTGAAGGTTTTTTGAGGAACCTCCACACTGTTTTCCAGAGTGGCTGCACCAGTTTACATTCCCACCAACAGTGTAGGAGGGTGCCCGTCTCTTCACACCCTCGCCAGCATCTATAGGGAGATGGCAGGGTTTTAAAAGGCTGTAGGAGACAGAGAAATAGAAAGTTCCTAGGAAGAAGTTGAGAACCATCCTTTGTTATTCCAGAATGCCCCTGGAGGACTCATAAAGTGGCTCATGGAGTAATGTAGCCAAGGAAACCACAGGTAGGAGAGATTGCGCAATGATGAAAAAAACAGTTAAAAAATTAAGCATAAAAACAAGTTTCTGTCAAACACAGATTTGAATCCAGTCTGTCTGACTCCAAAACCCATGCTTTCCATAGAAAATATAGGAGGAGGCCCATGTTGATTCAGAGGATGGATAAAAGGTGGGATATCATAGTTACGTCAGTGTCTTGAACCTTCCTAGATGGTATCAGAGGGACCCAGCAGAGCTCTAGGAACAGATTAATCTCTGGGAATTGCTATTTAATTTGATAGAATTATTTTCCATCCCTTTTTTGATTATTTGTTTTAGTGGTAGAATTTTATACTGTATGTGTGTTCAAATAACTCTTTCCCCAACCTCCCAACTAAGTTTCTTGGCCTTGATAGATTCCCCCCCCCGCCCCAAGGAACCTGGTGAAATCATAGAAGTCCTAAGAGTTTGCCTCACCACTTCCAAAAGCAGTGAGGGAGTGTCTTGTTAGATATTCTGTTGGGAACTGATGTCTGTGCACAACTGTATGTGTGTGTATGTGTATGTATGCATGTGTGTGTATGGTGTGTGATATCTATATGAGAGAGAAAGAAGCCAAGAAATTTAAAAGTCTGCTATGAAAGTGGGAAGCCCTGGTCCTTAAAGCATCTGTCTCTGTTGTTCACTTCTTGAGATGGAAGATGTACTAGCTTCCACCTCAGCTGACCAATCAGTTCTGCTAGACATGTGACTTCTCTGCCTTGCAGAACACCCTTGCCAGCTCTCTGTCCTTGTCATCCTCTTGGGTCCAGGAAAAGACCAAACAGTCGGGCCTAGCAGGCTATCTAAGAGCAACTGGCAACTCATTTCTCATTCATTCTTTTATTCTTCTCTTATTCCTGCATCCATTCATTGGTGCTTGTGCTCAAATGTTGTCTTCTCAGGGAAACTTTCTTTCCCCACTCTGAGCTATCCATCTTACCTTCCTGACACTGTTAATGCCCTTCCCTCTATATTCTTCCTCATAGAATGTATCAATATTTGACATGAAATATATTTGACTTATTTAGTTTATTGTCAAGACTCCCTTATTTAGAATGTCTCTAGCACTTAGGACAATACCTGCCCATAAGCACTCCATAAATATTTGCTGTATGAATAAATGGTTACTAAATGAACATTTCATAGTTCTCAGCTACCTATAGGCAAAGGTATTGGTTAATTGCTCTTTTATCAGGAACCTCTTTATGAGGCTTAGAAGAGAAAATAATAACTTCTAAAATAACATCAACGAGCACATTGGGAAATGAAAAGCACACTGCAATGAGTGGCAAGAGACTTAGGTTTGCATTACCACCATGTAAAGAACTAGTTATGGATCTTGAACACACAATTTAACTCATTGCCATTCATAGATTTATTGTTTGTGAACAGTCTTGAAGATCAATGGCTGTGATAATTTGTAATTTTTGTTGAGACATGAACTTGAGTTTCCCTGAGTCTTGAACAGACGTTTCTTAATGAGAACTGTTTGGCTAACAAGCAACAGAAATAAATTTGAATAGGCTAAAAGTAGGACAGTGGTTTAAGTAGGAAAGGGATGTGTGGCAGGATACAACTGGATCTTAGGAAGACTTGAGAAGCAAAGACATAAAGGTGTTCCAGATTCTCAAACAAAATGTGTTACATGAGAATTAAGAATTAAGAAAGGATTCCATGCTATCCTTTCTTCAGTGGGTGTTGATTGAGTGCATCTTATGACTTCAGTGCTGGCTACAGGTAGTGAGATGTGGAAGGAACTATCAGATTCTTTTTGTTCTCAAGGAATTCACTGGCTAGTTAAGAGACCAGAGTGCCACCACACTAAACACCAAGAGTGTGTGGCAGACAGAGGTCATTAGTCCCAGAAGTATTTCATGTTATTGAGAGATCCCTGTGTCTTGGGGTAAATTCAGGAAGTCTTCATATAGGGGAAATATTTTATTTATTATTTCTTCCAGTAACTATAGAGTTCATACTGTAGATAGAAGAAAAGATAAAGAGGACAAGATAGGCAAAAATTTTGAGATGTGACTTAATCTGGTAGTGGCAACAAAGAGCGGGGAGATGGCAATAGGGAATTCTCTCTAGAGGAAGGAAGCCATATTGAGCAAGAGTGAAAGAGAATTGTACTCAGCTAGGGAAAGGCTTAAAATGCCAGGCTGATGAGTTTAAACTTAATGGAGCAATATGGAGCCACTACAGATCCTTTTATAATTTTAAAAGTTAATGAAATATTTAATTTATACAAATATGCACACGTGTGTGTAAATGTAAGGTATAAAGGGCAAAACCAAGTCTCTATTCCACTTAAGAATTAGAACATAATCAATACCCCTGAAGCCTTTTTTTGTTTTTCTTCCCTATAGTTATCTTCTCTGTTCCCCAAGAGTGACCATTATTCTAGGTTTTGTATTCATTATTCTCTTGCCTTTGGGTTTAATATTATCACATACATATTAAGCTTTATATAATTTTAAATTACATATGTTGTACATATTTTATATAATATGTAATGTCATATATAATATGTTTATGTTTTAAAGTATATTTATATTTAATTTGTATATGTATTATCATTTGCATTGCTCACAATTCCTTCTTGTGTTGCATTCTTTTCTGGCATTATTTTACTTTAAAAAATTTTTAATGCTTATATTTGAGAGAAATAGAGAAACAGAGTGCATGCAGGGGAAGGGCTCAAACTCACAAACCTTGAGATCATTACCTGAGCCAAAGTCAGATGCTTAACTGACTGAGCCACTCAGGCACCCCATTTTTTTGAGAGAGAGAGTGAGAGAGAGGGGAAAGGGCAGAGGAACAGAATCTTAAGTGGCTCCACATCCAGCACAGAGCCTGGTATGGGGCTCAATCCCATGATGGTGAGATCATGACCTGAATTGAAATCAACAGTAGGATGCTCAACAGACTGAGCCACCTAGGTGCCCCAGGATTATTTTATTTCTTTTTTTTTTAGTTTATTTATTCTGGGAGAGGGAGAGAATGAGTGGAGGATGAGCAGAGAGAGAGGTAGAGAGACAGAATCCTAAGCAGGCTTCACACTGTCATCATGGAGCCTGATATAAGGCTTGAACCCATGAATCTGTGAAATCATGGCCTGGGCCCAATTAGGAATTGGTTGGTCAACCAACTGAACCATATTTCTTAACTTAAATGACCCATATTTCTGAAATTAAGTCCATTGTTGAGGATATCTCAGCAGTAAACTAATTTTTTTAAGCTGAAAAAAACTTGAAATACAAAATTTTTGGATACACTGTTCAAGGTTGACAGTTATTTTTTCCCCAGGACATTGAAGATACTTTTCCATTAATTTATGACTTCCATTGTCACAAGTGAGAAGTCTGTTGTTAGTCTAATTATTAATTTCCTTTTTGTAATTAATATTTCTTTTTGTATTTTTATATCTGGTAATCAATCTTTTGGATGTTTAAAAAGATATTTTAGGGGCGCCTGGGTGGCTCAGTCAGTTAAGCCCCACATCGGGCTCTGTGCTGACAGCTCAGATCCTGAAGCCTACTTCAGATTCCGTGTCTTCCCCCCTCTCTCTCTGTCTCTATAGTTTCTATTACACCTGTTCCATGCCTTGTAATTCCATCCTTCATGTTTCTCTTTTTCATTCATATATTCCATCTCCTAACTGTATGCTAGGTTCTGCATAAATAATCAGCTTTTTCACATTTTATGAATTTATTCTTCAAGAGTGTTTAGTCTGATATTAAACCTTTACTTTGAGTTTTTAATTTCAATTATTATATTTTGAATTTCAATTAAAATACTTTTCTTTGTTAGTTTTAAAACTTTCTTGCACTTTGTTCATTTTCCCAATTTTATGTATGTTCTTTAAACACTATATGACTAGTTATATTCACTTTCCAATACCCCAATATTCAAAATTTGAGGGGACATACATTTGTTGTTTTTTATTTGCTGTTTCAGGTTTATGGTATCTTGTTTCTCATTTTGTTTGATAAATTTTTACTTGAGCTCTTATTTGCTTTAATATAATCTATGGGGTCTGTGTTAAGGACTTTTTTTCCAGAAGGCTTTGTATTTGCTTATGTTTGGAATAGGGGCACTACCAAATGTACAACGTCAACTGAATTTATCAGCAAGAGGTTTCTTTTACATGTGGGTAGTATGAATCCAAACTTTGACCCCATTGAAAATAGATCTTGGTTAAAAATTCTAAGGGGATATTATTTTATATATGTAAAAAAATACATAGAGCCGCCATAGAGGCAGTGGAGGTGTTGGGTTTTGCTCCTCAACCTTGAAAAATGTCGAGGCCTAGCCTCCTAATTCCTATTCACAATAAAGCCACGTGTATTAATTAGTTATTTTATTAAGGGTCAGAAAATATTTTCATTTCATTTTATTTTTTTAAGTATAGTTGACATGTTACATTAGTTTCAGGGGTACATCAGAGTGATTCAAGAACTTTATACATTATACTATGCTCACCACAAGTGTCGCTACTATCTGTCACCATATTTTGCTGTCATGATACCACTGACTATATTCCTTATGCTGTACCCTTTATTCCTGTGACTTACTCATTCCATAACTGGAAGCCTGTATCTTCCACTCTCGTTCACCCATTTTGCCTATTCCCTCCACACCCACCCTTCTGGCAGCCATTGGTTTGTACTCTGTATTTATAGGTCAGATTTCTCTTTTTGTTAGTTTATTTATTCACTTGTTTTGTCTTTTAGATTCCACATCTAAGTGAAATCATATGGTATTTATCTTTCTCGGTCTGGCTTATTTTCCTTAGCATAACACACCCACAGGTGCAACCATGTTGTCACAAATGGCAAGGCCTCATGGCTTTTTTTAATGGTTGAGTAATACAGAAGACATGTTTAGGATGCTTAATCTTTCATATTGTCAGAAGTAAAAGTGCCAGTATAGACTCGTATGAAGGGAAATAAAAGGAGAAGAAAATGTCCTGGATTAGGAGTCAGAGACATTTTAGTTTAGCCCCAGAGACCAAGATGCTAGGGAGCAACCAAGGGGTGTGTGTGGAGACAATGTGGCGGCCATGGGAGAAGAGCTGATGAAGAGAGCCTGGCTGACAGGCTGACAGGTTACTGCTGTGGGCGATTGGCTGTCAATAGGATTTTCAGTGGATCCACATAGAATGCGCTTCAGGATTGTCTTCCCAAGGGATGGGAAAGTGTAATATTTATATACCAATTCCCATCCCATTGGAGAGGTTGCTCTTCAGGTTGTTAATGGCCCAGTATCTCTCCTTCTTTGCACACCAGCTAAGCAAGCTCCCAGAGGCACCACAGAACACACTTGGGCAGTGAAGCAGAGAGATGTGGACTCATGTGGGAAACCAGTGTTCCCAGGAGCTGTCACCTGAGGCTGCAGGTAATCAGAGGTGGACTAAGGAAACAGGAAACAGGACATCAACAATGTCTGCTTCAGAAGACTAGAGCTGCCATCTTATTTCTGAACCTAATTATGCTTCTTCTGCAAAAATGCTGAGAACTATGGTGTTAAGGAAGGTTAGTACAAGAACAATATAAGACATGGGTTGGCAAATTGCAGCCTATAGGCCAAATCCAGCCTGTCACTGTTTTGTAAATAAAGTTTTATTAGAACACAGCCATTCCATTCTTTCATATTTGTCTAGGGCTGCTCTTTTCAACAGTAGAGTTGAGTAGTTACAACAGAGACTGTATGGCCCACAAAGCCTAAAATATTTATTATCTTGCCCTTTTGGAGGAGGTTTGTTGTTTCTGATTTAAAGGGATTGACTAGGAAGAACTCCACTATTGGGGAGACAAATATGGGCACTCCTGTAGATTCCAAGCCTTAAATGAGAAAGGCCACGACCAAAGTCTGCAACTTGTATTTAGTCTACACCTTTACCTCGTACTCGTTCAATTTGGAGAATTACAGTGAAAGAATTTTAAGAACAACTTCAGGGTCTTGAGTCTGGCAGGCTCTGAGAATAGTGGGACCATTGTTAGACATGAGAAGTTAAGACGTTTTTAGTAGGGGCAGGAAGGTGGTGAGGAGTGGGGTTGGTGATGATTTCACTTCAAGAGGAAATCATAAGAGCAATTGAAATGTCTAGTTTCTAAGTCAAAATATAGCACTGAGTTGAAAATTGGATCTGCAAGACAATGACTGGGCTGCCCATGATCCTGAGCATAGGGACAGCTCACCAGAGCATGAGGAGGCAACACAGTTCAACTTCTTTCAAGGATTCCTCCTCAAGGCCATCCACCATCTGTGATTTGGAGATCCAGACATGGGGGCTTTCCAGAGAGGAAACTGCCTAGTTTTAGCTACTTCACAGCATAACACCAACCAGATCTGTGACTATCAAGTAAACTTGTTTTTTTCCAAGCTTCTGTGACTTGAGAACCTGTTGTACTACACAAGGACACATGAGCAATCGTTAGGCTGAAGGAAGCCTTTGCTGTGTCTGAGGCCTGTCCTGTTCTTTAGGAGATGCTGTAGTGATGGCTCCCCCCAGGGCAAGCTGCCCTGTGAAGAAACTCAAGGGATGAAGAAAATCTGGTCAGCTCTCAGACTCCGGGTTTGTATTTGTCAGTTAGCATACAGCAAGTGGGTTAGTTTTCTGATCCAGGGCATTGAAAAGCAGGGCATCTCATTAGTATGACTAGTGGAGGCCACAGGGGTGGGACATGGAAGGAATTCAGAGAGAGTGCTGCCAACATTTCAAAATTTCAAAAATAGTTTTAAAGTTTAATTAAACAAACAGTAGGGTTTTGTTCGTATGTTTGATGTGTATCAGATAGGCAGATGTTCTGGAAAGAAAGGACATTCCTTGGGGGAAGACCTGAGTTTGAGTTCCAGCTTTTCAGTTAGCAATAATCGTGCCTCGGATAAACCTCATTGGCTACAATACTGCCACTGCTCAAAGCTGTGAGTTCCAGCTTTGTAATTTGCAAACTGTGTGACTTTGAGAAAGTGACTTTGTTTGGTCCTTTTCCTTCTCTCTTAGGTGGGAACAATTGTCAACAAGAAGTACGATAACACATGTGAAAGGGTTTTGTAAATGTAGATGTGTTGTTCAAACTGTTGTAAGAGCGAGAAAGTATGGCGAGATGGAAGAATGATTAATTGCTCGTAGAGGTAACAGTTATTGTGCAAGGCTGTGGTCTAGGTCTTTCCATTCATTATCCCATCCAGTTCTCAAGGCCACCCATTTGAGGCAGGTGCTACTATATTTTCCCTGTTTTATAGATAAGAACTTAAACTTGGAGATTTTAAGCAGCTTACTTATAGAAGAGAACAAGTCTAAGACATGATAAGGCCCACGAAGGTTTGCTGGCTGCACAGAGAGAGCCCAAAGTTGGTGGCTCCGTGGTATGGTTGCCAAGATGTAGGGCCTTGGCTTCAGAAATTTGATTGCTAGTATATTCAGGACAGAACTGGACTTAGGGATCTATTTAACCCATAAAAGACTGATAGATAAAATTTAGGAGGCCAACTTATTGATATGCAAAGAGAAACATGTCTACTACCCAGACTGATTCTCATGTTAACTAACGGATCAGTGAGGCTTTTCTTGTAGGGAAGTCAAATTATAATCAACAGGTTACTAGGTAGGGATGAAATCAGAGCACAACAAATTGGTAATAGTAATAATTATAGCAACGGTAGCAATAATAACAAACTTATTGATCACTTACTGTGCTAAGTGCTTTATACAATTGACTGTATTTAATTTTTATAATAAATTCAGGCATGTACTCTTTGGTTCTCATTCTACAGGTGAGGAAACTAAGTAACTTACCTGAGGCCATGAATGTAGTAAGTAGTAGAGCTGGGATGGGATCCCAGGCACTCTGCTACCCTGAGGAATTGTTTCCTTCCTAGAAATAGTACCACATGGAAAGATTTCTATTCCATGCCCAGAAGGAAAGCCAGGGCACAATGTATATCTAGTTGTAGAAGGTAGTTGGTGATAAGGCCCATACGGAAGCCAAACAAGAAGAGAGCAGAGAGGGCTCCTGTGATCAGAAAGGCTGCATGCAATGGGGGGAAGATGGATGGGGCTTGAGCCAGGCCTGGAAAGGTGAGCAGGAAGGGCAAAATTCATGGGAAAAGAGTATGCAGAACAGGCAAGAATGTGGACAATGGAATGTGCCAACACATCTAGAATGGAGGGCTTGAGTTGGGGAGCAGTGGGAGGAAATATTGGAAAGTATTCTGATGGTGAAATTGTGGGTGGACCTTGAATGCTGACTTGAGTTGATCTTGGTAAACATAGATGGCTCTGTGCTTGCTTACATTCTGCACTGAGTGGCAGCTCCCTGCCAAGCATTGGAGGAGGCGTTGGGGATAGAAAGGTTGCTGCAGTCCAGGCCCTACCTGCAAGGTGCTCACAGTTTAGTAGAACAGTGGGTAGGACCCATTGAAAGAGAATAATAATACAGAGCAGTGGTGATCACAGAGCCAGAATTGGGCAGCTGGGGGAGCCAGCTAGACAACTAGATAACGACTGTCCTTCACATGGCGACCTGAGAACCAGGTCTTGAAGAATTACAAGCCACAGATGGTCAGGGAACAGGCCAGAAGGGTGTTGTTAGAGTGAGTGACAGCAAGAGCAAAGGCATAGAGATCAGAATGGGGGCTACGTGCTTATGGAATGGGGAAGGCGTGGTGTGGCAGGTTCCAGGGCCTGGGCACAGAGAGGGGAGACGTGTGAGCTCTTAATCACTCACCCCCGCATTGACTGGGCTTCCATAGGTGCAGGGCAGAGGGCTAGATAGGGTGTGGGCACATAGACAAAGAGTTATAGTCTTTGCCTTCCAGGGGCCATCAATCTAGGAGGGACAAAAGACCAGACACAGGCTCCTCGAGGGTATATCACCACATCTTACTTATATATTTTTTATTCTTGGAGGGCAGTGAGCAGAGTGCCTGGCACATATTAAGTGCTCATCTACTGTTCACTGAATGAATCAATGAAGATACATAATTTTCATGCAATGCAGAAATGAATACATGCTAAACAATGGTGAACACAAAAGGGAACGGTAGTCAGCTCTGACAATGGGAATCGGAGATTTCAGATTGAGGGGCTATGGGAGATATCCGGTGTGTCTGGGAGTGCCCCACGCTGAGCACTTCTTGCCACTTGCCCTTTGCCTCTCCTCACTCTGTCCCCTCGCCTTCGTGCTGAAGTGGCCTGGGACTGAAAATCAGCCCAGGCAGCACCAGAAGAGTTTTGCAGATGAGATTAAAAGCAAATCAAAGAAGAAAAATTGTGGCTCGGTTTATGTCTTCCTAATTAAAACCCCGCCAGTCTCCCTTCTTTTTCTTTCCAGCTAATGTTACACTAACGAGCTGAGTTTAGTGGCATTTATGTAGATAAAAGTCCCAATGATTGATCTCAATGGCTTGTTAAAATTAGTTTCAGTCCACCATATTGATTTAATTCCATTGCTTGAAAGTGCTAATTAATAATGATAATAAAAGTGTCTTGGCCCATTATTATCAGTGGGCAGAAGGGGGTGGAGTGCGTGTGGGGGGAGAATTGCTGGTTTTAGTGTCACTTACTCTGTCTAAGGGTGGCCTTTGAAAGCTGGCTGAGGGGACAGGAGGCGGGGGGGGTGCAGAAAGAGGTGGTTCCATACTTTCTGGTGTCTAGGAGGTTCCTTGCTGTGGTGCCACAGGCTGGTGGAAAAGGAGAGGGGGGTGTAGACCCGTACAAGTCCTGGGGGAGCAGTGCGCTCTGCTTGTCCTCTGCCTTCTTGACCCCTCCAGAGGTGGGGTGCTGCCGGTCTGGGTGGTTCTTGAAGAAAGTCGAGGGTTTACACTTTAGACTGTTCTAGAGGATGATGAGGCTGGACAGGATAAGGTCAGGGGCTCGCTCTTTAGTTTCCATTGAGCAGCAGACAGCTTCGGTCCAGGAACCTCAGCTACAACCCAGACCCCACGCTGCAGGAAGCCCAGTGGGGGAAAGGAGGGGTCTGGGGCAAGAAGACCAAATGATGAAGAATCTGATGGAAGGAGAGGAGAGAAGGATTTGGGAGAGCAAAGAGAGAAAGTGTCCAAGAAAATGGAGTTCCTAAGGGAGAGTTAGAGGTGTCTTCCAAATTAATTAATTAATTCATTAATTTGTAAAGAAGTCTTTTTGCCTGAGATAATACCTCTGGAGAGGATTTTCACAGCCGCTCTGGGGGACAGGACAGGTGGCGCTGGGAATGAAAACAGCACCTGGAGGAAGGAGCATTCCAAGATGGCGGCAAGTCTTGTGCAAGAAACACCTCCCCAGTGCTGGTAGGAAATGAGAAGGGAGAATGGCTCCTAACGATTTGGCTGCCCCTCCCCCAGCCCTACCTCCTCTGGGGATCACCTGGAGACCACCTACCAGACCTCTCTCCTTGCACCCTTCTCTCTCTAACATGCCCCCACCCCCCCCAACACATCCACCCCACAGACTGCATGCTGGAGAAGCCTGAGTGTCATTAACTATGTACGATGTGCACTTTGGAGTGGTTGGAGGCCTGCTGTCCTTCCTCTGTTGAACTTTATGACCATCAGTGGTCCATGGATTGCTCTCTGAGTACTGGGAAAGGAGTGGAAAGAGCTTTCAGGTCGCAGACAACTGGGGGAGGAAATGGGATGAGAGAGACACAGGTGAGGGGCACATAGCCTCTAGAGATGAGGGGACGGGGACCCACAGAAACAGCCCCCAGAGCCTATATGAGGCCTCAGCAACCTGAGGACCAAGAAGCAGGTTCTTAATTCTGAGGCAGGTTCTGGATCAGCTAGTAGCTGCCTCTTTTCTGGGCTGGCCTACTGGATAGGAATAAATCTGTGTCAGGCAAAATCTGTAGGAGATTTTCCAGCAATTCTGAGCATCACAATCTTGAATGTAATAGCCCAAAATCCACCTGATAGGCATACATTCCTGGAGATGTTCTTTATTGAAGGATTTTGTTTTTATTTATTTATTATTTATTTATTTATTTATTTAATGTTTATTTATTTTTGAGAGGAAGACAGCACAAGCAGTGGAGGGGTAAAGAGAGAGGGAGACACAGAATCCAAAGCAGGTTCCAGGCTCCGAGCTGCCAGCACAGAGCCTGATGCGGGGCTTGATCCCATGAACTGTGAGATCACGACCTGAGCTGAAGCCAGATGCTTAACCGACTGAGCCACTCAGGTGCCCCAGGGTCTTTTTAAAAAATGTTTATTCATTTATTTTGAGAGAGTGAGAGAGAGAGAGAGAGAGAGAGAGAGAGAGCGAGCATGCAAGAGCAAGTGGGGAAGAGGGAGAGAGGGAGGCAGAGAATTTCAAACAGGATCCACACCTCCAGCACAGAGTCTGACGTGGGGTTTGAACTTATGAACTGAACTGTGAGATCATGATCTGGACTGAAATCGAGTTGGACACTTAACTGACTGACCTGCCCAGGTGCCCCTTTATTGAAGGATCTCATGAAGCACCTTCTCCACTTGCAGAAAAGATTAACTGAAAACTCACACTATAGAATCAAGCTATATATGATTTTACTCTACAGTTAACTCAAGCATCATTATATGCAATAATTATATTGTGTAGCTCTGATATTAATTACAATCCATCCTCATTAAGGAATTAACCAAATTATGTGTGGCTGGGGGCAGGGAGGAGGAGAGAGTTTTTATTATGATTTACTCTCGTTTTCTTCTTGCAGGTGATGCTACTCCCCCCCTCCCCGCACTGCCCTCCTCCCCACCATGCCTTGTGTTATACTTATTGCCCCAGTGGTTTGGGTTGGGATATTGTGTTTCTTGCATCAAGGTCCTCATTACTAACCACAGAAAATCATCTGTCTCTGTTTATGCAATTCCTCCAGGTTCGCTTACGAATCTTGATCAGCCATACTCCTTAGGAAGGGCGCTTCCTCTAATATAATCAGCCAAATGCCAACTACTAGCTTTACTTTATATGGGATTTCTATTTGAATGATCCTAGCTTTCTGTTTCTCACTGCCTCCTCCTGCCTGCTGCTCCCGTCTTCAGCACCGTGCCCTGCATGGTGATAGGGTAAAGGGGTTTGAGCTTGACTCATTTTGGGGGAAGAGTAACTTCCAGATTGAGTCCGAGCTTAGAATAGATTGCCTTGGGTAAAAAATATGGGGATCCGTATGTTTGCTTGTAACACTGTTAAGCACCCTCCCTGCTTCAACTCAGGAATATTACTGTTAACTATTTCATACACATGTTTGGATGGGGTAACAATGTGAGTAGTTGGAATGCGGATCCTTGTTGAGATCTTAAATGTAATTCATCTATTTTTTATTTTGTTTTTAAGCAAAACAAAAAAAATTACATATTTTTAGGGTCTGGAATGAAATGTTGGAGAACATAATGTTTTCTCTTACCCCTGGTGCCCTACTGTTCCTTTCCATTTTCCATATCTTCTTGTTTTTTTCATTTTTGTTTTCCTTGTCCTCTTGTGTTTTTCACTTTTTCCTTCTGCCTCTGCAGTCCTAGCCTACTCATCCTGGCTGAGGCTGACCCATGAGGGCTCTCGGGTTGTCTGTGTGGACCATGGGATTGAAGGTACCCTGCAGGGCCAGGGGAGCCTTTGCCAGGGCATAGTGTACTGCGACTGGGGATGTGTTTCCTCCCTGAGGTTCCTGACATTAGCAATGGCAGGTTCCACTTGTCTCCCATGACATGGGTGGGCAGCAGCTGTGGTTTTTTTTTTTAAGGGGACTCAGTGATTTCCCGTTGTGATTCTGGACTGGCTAGTTATGGATTATCTAGTTAGATGGATAGGGCACACAAGATATTCCAACTAAGAGTTTGGAAGTCTGATGGAAGTGAAGGATCCCTGACCGTGCTGAGTGGAGGACACAGTGCAGGGTGCTTGATCCTGGGGGTGGAAGATTGGAAAAGTACCAGGGCCTCCTCATCAGGGGGAGGGACTGTTGAATCCTTGGTGTATCCATGTTCATGGGGTGGGGTGGGAAAAGAGGGCTTGGCCAAAGAAGTTTCTGCAACAGCCAGAGAGAATGATTTAAAAATATCATCTAATTGTTTACAGAGATGGAAACTGGATTTGTTGCCAGATCCATGGAGTAAATCCTGGGTGGGAAACTGGAGGCAAAGAAAGAGATCGGGAGCATGGTTGGTATGGAAGTAGGGAGGCAAGGAGATGGGAGGGGGTGTGCATAAGGCAAGATAGTCCAAGACTTTGTGGCCAGGGCAGAGTGATGGGTGGGGGACAGCTGCACTGTGGCGTCAGTCTGAGTTGATGGCATAGAGTCAAGGTCTCTAGGGGCCAGAATACGTCACAGTTGAACCCCATGGACATGTGTAGTGGATCAAGTTGAAGCCCCAGTCTGGGATGTGTGTAGATGGCACTGCAGGTCAGGGCCTGTGGGAGCAGCAGGGGCTCATGTGGATCCTGAGTGTGGTTGGACGTGAAGGGGAATGCAGATGGGGGTTGGAGCCATGTAAGGAGGAGAGATGAAGGATACTCAGCAGGCTAGCAATTGCGGCTGGTCGTGGTGTCCGGAGCTCTCTCCTGACTTAAAAAAGCCTGTCTGGTACCCACCTTCTGAACTCCAAGCCTGGTGACATTATGTTCACAGGTTGTTAGCATGAAGCCAGTCATGGTGAGAGTATCATTACTGTAGAGTGGCAAATGCCACAAATCAGGGCCTTTTCTCCCCTGGAGGGCTGGTTGTTAAATATTTACCAGCACCCTTCTGGGAGGAGAACCTCTTTCATCCCTCTTTAGTGTTAGGGGGTAGGGCATTGAGGTAGTCTTTATTCTGTGCAATTAGCTCAGATTGCATAAATCGGATGTACTTGGGAGCCTGTGTTTGAGGACCTGGGAGAGAGAGAAGGGGTGGGAGGGGGAAGGTAGAGGGGCTGGCACTCTATGTGACAGCTGCAAAAGCTGTCACAGGGGTGGGGGTGCTAATGAAGACTGATGAAAGTAGCCATCAGCAGCCCCACTTTTAGCCTACTGACCAATCGCCTGGCTTTGTGTGTGGCGTGTGGGCACGGTCACACTGTGCTGGGTAGTGAAAATGGATACAGACCTGTTGAAAAACAAATTGGCACCATGCATCATGAACTCAAAACATGAATACCCTCTGACCCAGTAATTCTCCTTCTGGGAATCTGTCCTAAGAAATTAATCCTAAATACATTCTCATTTTTTTTCAAATCTTTGATACCAAAAGCAGCCTCTTTATAATTAGCAACATTTGAAAGAAATTTGAAATTAATCAAAATGTCTCACTGTAGCAAAATGGTTAAGTGATCTATGGCACATCTTCTTAGTAGATTATTATGCAGTGATTTAAAAGGATGTGAAGAACATGTACCAAACTGTGGAAATGCTTATGATAAGCAGAACACTAAATTGTAGAGGAGCGTTTTTCCAGAGTGTGATTTTGGAATCCTACTCCAGTGTCAAATATATTCGGGAAATGCTTGATGTCATATGTCCCACTTAGGACTTCCCAATGCACATCAACACCGAAGGTTCTGAGAAGTTCTGGGCTTTGACCTACTGCTTCTGAGCTTATTTCACCCTGCAGTTCTGTATCCAACCAACGTTGACTATCATCCCCAAGCATTAGTGTTCTACAGAATGAAGGTTTGGGAAATGGTGACATACTGAATGGTTATAATTACATTAAAATGTCGATCAGAACACAGAAAAAGGACTGGAAGAAAAAAACTGACAAAATGCAATAAGGACCATAGGTAGCAATGGATGGGAAATATATATACATATAGTAATGTTTTATTTATTTTTGAGGGAGAGACAGAGTATGAGTGGGGGAGGAGCAAAGAGAGAAGGAGACGCAGAATCCAAAGTAGGCTCTAGGCTCTGAGCTGTCAGCACGGTGCCCAATGCGGTGCTTGAACTTGTGAACTGCAAGATCATGGCCTGAGCTGCAGTCGGATGCTTAACTGACTGTGCCCTGGAAATATTTTTAAAAAAATCTTTGTGTGTGTGTGTGTGTGTGTGTGTGTGTGTGTGTGTATTTGCCAAAAATTAATAGAATACATTATTCTATTAAAAATTTTTATAAAGCCTTCTCTCTAAGCAAGAATGTGTCTTTCAACAGCTTACAATTTTTTTTAATGTTTATTTATTTTTGAGAGAGAGAGAGGGGGCATGAGTGAGTGTACAAGCAAATACGAGAGGGGCAGTGAGGGAGAGAGAATCCCAAGCAGACACCGGGCTCAGCACAGAGACTGACATGGGGCTCGATCTCACCAACTGTGAGATCATAACCTGAGCCGATATCAAGAGTTGGACACTTAACTGCTAAGCCACCCAGGTGCTTCAACATCCTGTTTTTTTTTTTTAAACAATTTTGTTGGGGAAAGAGTCTGAGAGACAACAGCGGTTGCTTTGGTCAGTAAAAAAGGAAAAAGATTATGTGTGGGTCATTCCTTAGTCTCTCAGTGGCTTTCCTTGCCCGGCTATGTAATACACATAACAGAGCTATGCTGGACAGTTCCACACGGAGGCTGAGAGAATAAATCAGGATGAAACACTAATACTAATATGAGTAACAAAAGCCAATAGTCATGAGTGTTTGTCCTGTGCCAGGCACCGTGCACCATGTTTTGAGTGCTCTGTAGTAGACCCAGGGTGATCATTTCTATGAAATAAGGTAAGTTCCCATGTGTTCCATCTGCTACTCTCTCACTCCTTTTCTTACCAAGTTTTGTGGGTTCTCTTTTAGTATTCTTCCTTTCAGTTCTTTTTGTCCCATCTGACCTAAGCCCCTCATCTCCACTCACTGTTGCCATGGATGCCTCAATGGCCTCAGTCTCTCCCTGGTCTAACCCTCCTATGGGTGCTCCCAGACTGACTAGCTAAAGAAGTCACTTCCATTAATCACCCCCCCTCACTTTACAATATTCCCTGCTTCCCTATAACCTGACCTGGTGTTTAGAACTCTCATATTCTGACTCCAAATGACCTTTCCCATCTGCCACTGTTCCTCTACACTGCTACTCTGCCCATAGCTAATTTGACACCCCTACCACCTACCATCCTAGACCATGCCTTGTGTGTTCCTTCCTCCTGGCCTGTGCCCCCCCTCTCCACCCGCATGTGCTCCACGATGACACCTCTGCAAATCCTTCAGCCCAAGCTCGCTTCCATTCTACATCTTCCCTGACCACGTCTGCCATCTCTTCTTCCACGAATGCTCGCACCAGCAGGTGCTCCCTTTCCCATCTTTGGTGTTGTTGCTTTGGATTATATAATTCCGTTCCTCTTTTTAAACATTTGGGCATCTCTATTCCTCCCTAAACTAGATGATAAATTCCTTGATGATAGGAATCATGGATCTATCTATCTATCTATCTCATATTTCATATGTATATATGAAATTCTCACAGAATCTAGTCCATAGTAGACCCTAGTTGCCCGTTCAATAATCCTTTGACTGATGAAAAAATGCCTATATATTAGGCAATCAAAGCATTATTGAATGGGCTAGATTCTGTGAGAATTTCGTATATATATGAAATTCAATATATATTAAATATGAGATATATGATATATATCCATGACTCCTATCTCATATATATATACATATATATGATATATATATATATACCATATATATATATATATATGTCCCAGCTCTAAGGGTATAAACATATATATATATATATATGGTGCCCAGCTCTAAAGGTATTAGTTTCCTTCTCAGATTTGTAAAAGAAGAATCTTCCTTAAAAGTATAAAGAGAAAGGGGCCAACCCAGGCACAGGGCTGAGAGAGAAAAGTGGCCTTGAAATGCGTCCTGGACAGAAGTTTGAATAAAACCCAGGGCTTTGGTCCTCAATCGGAAATTACCTGGGGCTCTGCTTAAATAATCCAGAGCCTGGACTCCCCAGGTAGTCAGCAGAAACACCCAACGGCAGGGTAGCTGGAGCATGCCGCAAAGAAATTGTGCAGTGCTCATTACAGGATGGAACAATAATAACAATTATGATAATAATGGTGATGGTGATGCTGATGGTGACGCCGATGCTGATGATTAGGCAGCAGCCCCAGCAGAGCCTCCACCGTGGGAGGAGGGATGGGTTTCCTTTTTGTGGCGGAGAGAGTCTGTGGTCACGCATGTGGCGCACCGCCCGGGGGCGGGCTCCGGAGACGCGGGGGCCAGGTCCGGGGTCTGGCCAGCAGGCTTCTGGCCCGCAGAGGAGAGGGAAGTCATTTCCAGTCCCCTTGGTCTTGACTGAAAACAAAGTGAGGGTCCCTGAGTTCTCCTATAAACGGTAATGATAACACAATTATCATGCAAAACAAAAATTAAGTTTAATGGTGCAAAGCCAGGGTGTACTGGGGAGGTAATTCATATTAATTATGTTTGGATTAAAAGCTTATTTCTTTTGTTAGCATCTGCAAGTAGAAACTTAGCTGTTGGAAAAAAATTCGCATATAATTATGGTCTCTTACGGAGGAGCAGTGTTGGACTTAATGGAGCATCCCTGCTCTCTTCAAGCTCCTGGAGAATGGTAATATTTCACATTTTATGAAACACAGAAGAAATAAATTACAGGTTTAATGATAAGAACTACTTGGGCTCATAATGAAATCTGATTGGCCAGTTAATCCACCGAGACTCTCAGATGTGAACTATCCGAAAGGGGTAAAAATGATGAGGAATGAAATTAAATGTAAAAATCTTCACCCGCAGCCTCTTTTGTGGAGGCTGGGGAAACGCCGAGCAGCAGGAGAGAAGCCCCCGGGCTGGGGAGAAAAATCGCTTTACGGAGTGTGGGGAGAGGGGCCCCAGGAAGGAATTTCCCTCTTGCCCTCCCCAGGTTTCCTATGGAAATGAAGCCGGAGATTCTCTGTGGGAAGAAAGGAAGGGGACCCGAGGGGGAAGAACGGGGGCTGCCTGGCATGGGGGTGGGAGTGTCTCCCAGTTGGGCTTCACCTTGAGCGGGAAAGGCAGAGTCCCAAGGAAGCGAAACTTCACTGGGGTTGGGTTGAGTTGATCACATTTGCCACAAACAAGGAAATATTTTGCTAGGATAAGAAGGGAAGGATGTCCCCTGTATCTAAGTGCGAGGACCATGGGGCACCTGGGTGGCGCCGTTGGTTAGGCATCCTACTTCAGCTCCGGTGATGGCGGCACGGTTTGTGGGTTCCAGGCCCTCGTAGAACTCTGTGCTGACAGCTCAGAGCCTGGAGACTGCTTGGGATTCAGTGCCTCCCTCTTTCTCTGCCCCTCCCTCACTTATGCTCTGTCTCTCTCTCTCACTCTCTCCCCAAGATAAATAAACATTTAAAAAAACCAGAACTCCAAGTACAGAGACCATTTCTGGGCCTGAGGCTCATTCCCCCAAGGAACTGAACAAAAACTCCCTGTCCCTTACCCCTACTCCCAGAGCAAGGCCTGCTGCATGGAGATAATAAATGAAAGCTGTCCCGTTTCCCTAAGTAACTTGCCCAAATTCCGTAATGGCCAGGCTAGAAGTACTGCTAGCCACAGTGTTGTTTTGTTTTGTTTTTAATTTTTTTTAATGCTTATTTATTTTTGAGAAAGAGAGAAACAGAGCACAAGCAGGGAGAGGCAGAGAGATGGAGACACAGAATCCAAAGCAGGCTCCAGGCTCTGAGCTGTCATACAGAGCCCAATACAGGGCTTGAACTCATAAGCCGTGAGATCATGACCTGAGCCAAAGTCAGTTGCCTAAGCAACTGAGCCATCCAGGTGCCCCATTTTTTTTTTAAGTTTATTTATTTATTTTGAGAGAGAGAGGGTGGGGACAGAGAGAGAGGGAAAGAGAGAATCCCAAGCAGACTCCGGTGATATCAGCCTGGAACTCCACTCGGGCCTTGATCTCACAAACCATGAGATCATGGCCTGGGCCAAAATCTAGAGTTAGAGGCTTATCTGACTAAGCCACCCAGGCATGCCCCCATCCCTGCCGCCGCCAGTGTTTTGTTTTGCTTTTTTGTTTGTTTTAAGACTTTATTTTTTTTTAATTTTTAATGTTTTTTATTTATTTTTGAGAGACAGAGAGAGACAGCGTGAGCAGGGGAGGGTCAGAGAGAGAAGGAGACATAGAATCTGAAGACAGGCTCCAGGCTCTGAGCTAGCTGTCAGCACAGAGCCTGATGCGGGGCTTGAACCCATGAACTGCAAGATCATGACCTGAGCCGAAGTCTGACCTGAGCCGAAGTCAGACGCTTAGCTGACTGAGCCACCCAGGTGCCTCTATTTTTTTAAAGCAGTGTTACGTTCACAGCAAAGCTATGAGGAAGGCACCAGTGTTTTTCATAAGCCCCCTGCCCCCACAAATGCATAGCTTCCCCCATTATCCACAACCCCCCCCCCCAGAGTAGTACATTTGTTACGATTGATGAACTTGCGCTAGCAGATCATCACAGAAAGATCCACAAAGATTCACTCTAGGTGTTGTACGTTAGATGCACTGAGACAAATATATAATGATGCATTCCAATTATTATAGTAACACACATAGAATTTTCACCGCCTTAAAAATCCTCTGTTCTCCAGCTATACTTCATTCCCTCCCTCCAATGCCTGGCAACCACTGAGTTTTAACCATCTCTGTAGTTTCACCTTTCCCAGATGCCGTATTGTTGGAATCATATAGTGTATAACCTTTTCAGATTGGCTTCTTTCACTGGGTAATATGCATTTAAAGTTCCTTCATGTCTTTTCATGGCTTGGTAGCGCATTTCTTTTTATGCTGAATGGTCTCCCATCATCTGGATATACCACTGTTTATTTATCCATTTACCTACTGACAGACATCTTGGCTGCTTCCAAGGTTTTGGAGATTATGTATAAAATTGCTATGAACACCTACTTGTGGGTTTTTATGTGGAAATGGTTTCAGTTCCTTTGGGTAAATACCAAGGTGTGTGATTGCTGGGTCACATGGTAAGGGTATGTTTGGTTTTGTAAGAAACCACCAAACTCTTTTCAGAAAGGCCACAACATTTTGCATTCCCACCAGCAAGTGTGGGCACAGAGAGTTCCTCCTGCTCCACATCCTCGCCAGCATTCGATGTTGTCGGTGTTTTGGATCTTGGCCATTCTCATAGATGTGTAGAGTATCTTGTTGTAGCTCTCGATTTTTGAGCACCTAATGTGCCAAACAACATGCTGGTACTTTTATGCACACAGTCACATTTAACTCTCCCCAAAACCCTTACCAGAGGCATCATTTTCAAAGGAGCCAAGAATATCCAATGGAAAGAAGACAATCTCTTCAATAAATGGTGCTGGAAAAACTGGACAGCGACATGCAAAAGTATGAAACTCAACCTCTTTCTCACAACCACACACAAAAATAAACTCAAAATGGATTGAACTCTTGAGTGGGAGACCTAAAACCATAAACTCCTGGAAGAAAACATAGGCAGTAAGGCATCTTGACATTAATTGTAGTTATATTTTGGGGGAATCTGATTCCAAGGACAAAGGAAACAAAACCAAAAATAAACAAATGGGACAACATAAAACCAAAAAGCTTTTCTGCACAGTGAGGGAAACCATTGACAAATGAAAAGACCACTTATTGAATGAGAAAAGATGTTTGCAAGTCATATTTCTGATGAGGAGTTAATATCTAAGGTATATAAAGAACTGATACAACTCAATAAAAGCAATAACAATAACATGATTTAAAAAATGGGCAGAGGACCTGAATAGACATTTTTCTTTCTCAAAGAATTTTTTAAAATGTTTATTTATTTTTGAGAGAGAGCAAGAGAGAGAGGCAGAGAGGGAGACACAGAATCTGAAACAGGCTCCAGGCTTTGAGCTGTCAGCATAGAGCCCTACATGGGACTCAAACTTATGAACCACAAGATCATGACCTGAGCAGAAGTTGGACTCTTAACCAACCGAGCCATCCAGGTGCCCTAAAAGGGAGCTTTTTAAAAGTATAATAATGATTTACATTTCTCTAAACAATGGGGCACCCACTGGCACAGCAATGCCTATGACTTAATAAAGAGACTCATGTGTGGTCTGTAAAGGGCAGGTCCTTGGCCATGGCATGACAGGGAAAGGCACAGGAAGAGCTGGCTTCCGTGGGTCTGGGAAGATGAGGCTAGGCTAAGATGGGAGGAAATGTTTTGAAGCCATCTGCTGGGCCAAATCCAGCTTAATCTGCTGTTGTAATTTTGCCTACCACTGAAGAGTTTGAAATAAATATGGGAAGAAACAGTAGGATCTGGTCTCAACATGATAGAGTTTGCATAGACATGGACCTCTTGATCAGAGATAGTGACCCCTACATTTTTTTTTTTAAGTTGTGACCTCCCTGTATTAGTTTGCTCAGGCTGCTGTAACAAAATACCAGTCTGGGGGCCTAAACAACAAAACTTGTTTTCCATTCACTCTTGAAACTAGAGGTCCAACATCAAGGACCTCTCCTTGGCTGCAGATGGCTGTCTTCTTCTCTCTTTCCACATGGTTGTTCCTCTGGGCACACTCCCAGGTGTCTCTTTCTCTTCATATAAGGACACCGGTCACCCATATGACACCAGTCATATTGGATTAGGGCCCACTCATATGACCTTATTTAATCTTACCTATTTCTTTAAAGGCCCTGTCTCCAAATACAGTCATATAGGCTGAGGTACTGGGGGTTAGGGCTTTAGCATTTGAATTTTGAGAGCAACCCAGTTCAGTCCACAGCAACCCCTTGTGTTTGTTTAATTCTAATTATTTGATTTCATGCTTTCCTTCTAAAAAGCAGAAACACAGGAGCCTGGGTGGCTCAGTCGGTTGAGCGTCCAGCTTCAGCTCAGGTCATGATCTCATGGTTCATGGGTTCGACCTCCACATCGGGCTCTGTGCTGACAGCTCAGAGCCTGGAACCTGCTTCAGATTCTGTGTTTCCCCCTCTCTCTGCCCCTTCCTGGCTCATGCTCTGTTTCTCTCTGTCTCAATAATAAATAAACAAAAAAATTTTTAAAGTTTATTAAAAATTTTTTAAAAAATTTTATAAAAAGCAGAAACAAATATAGTCATTTTTAGTGAAAGGAACTAAAGCAACTTTTAGTAAAACATTTTGAGACTTTTGTGGCAAATTTTGAAACAACCAAAAATATTCCTGGGAATGCTGCAAAATCTTGGTGGGGAATCACTGCTTTCTGGACAGTTAGGAAGGAAATAGATGTTAGGAGAGGTATATTTGTAACTCTTGAGGGCTTATGATCTGCCAAGTTAAATATATTGCCCAAGAGAATAACAAATACTCAAGTATTCTAGTTAAGCATATTGTCCAAGGTCACACAGTTCTTAAACAACACCACTGGGATTTGAACCCAGAGTCTGAAAATCAAGTTCAGCTTCTGTCAGGCTGAAGCTTGACTGATTTTTGTAATATACAGCTATGTCTCTGGACCCATTTGCTGATCACTGTTCCCATGGGTACAAAACTTACTGAGCAGCCATCCAACATAAACCCTATTAGGTGATCTATGGAACAAGGGGAACATACACTCTTGTTTTGAAAAACCACTCATGTGATTTTGCTGTTCGGCCCTGCCGTCCAGCCATAGGGGTGGGTCCATAGCCTAGATCAGGGCAATGATATCTTATTACTATGACTAGTGATTGGCTCGGGAGGTGAGCACGTAACACAAACGGGACCAACCAGAGTCCTTCTTGAGGATTTTAAAAACTGAAGCAGGGAGAGAGAAATTCTCTCTTTCCTCTGGGAGTAGGAAGGCAGGGATGGTGGGATAGGGTTGCCGGAGGCCAGGCACTTTTCATGTGGAGAAAAGAATCTGTGCAAGGAGAGAATGAAGTCAACACAGAGGAGCAGAGGCAGGAGATGGAGAAGGAGGATTATTCACCTTTTCTGGGTTGTAGAAATTGTCTCTTTGGTCTGTTAGCTTGGGCCAGGTTTCTGTCCCTTGTAACTGGAAACCCTGACGAATGTGCCCACTTCTGAACAGATCCATGTGAGTGGAAGCAATAGTGTGGTGTGATGAATGTGGAGTGTGTAACCAGGTGGTCTGCTGTCAGTTTTGCTAGGGTATTTCATTAACTACTTGATTTTAGAAGACAGCTTCTCAGAATTTTAGTTTATTTAATTGTAAAATGTAACCATAAGACATGTTCTTTCCACCACCTAGAGTTCTTTTGGAGAGAAATTGAGGTAAAGTATGTGAGCAGGAAATGTAGAATTCTAAGCATGAGGTGATTAAAGAGTGACTTTTCCTCAAGAACGCAAAGGGGAGCTGCCACTCTGGCTACATGTGAGCAACTTCTGCCACAGAAGAATGACACTCAGTGAAACGTTATGAAACATTTGAGGAAAGCCTCCAAAATGAATGAGTGATGATAAAATACATTCTTACACAAAAGGAAACAAACAGCAGAGCTGGCAGCACGGGCTTTAAAACAATCATATTTAATATCCTTAAGGAGATAAAAGAGAACATGATATCCATGAAACAAGAACAGGAAATTATGAAACAAGAACAAATTGTTTTTTACAAAAGACCAATTAGGGAGCTTAGAAATAAACACTATGGTTCCCGAGAGAATGGATACAGGCAAATATTCATTAAGAGACCACCAGCTGCTGGCTGCTATGGATACAGTGATGAACAGAAACAGGTAGGAGGGAGGAAGTAATTTGTGAAACAACCACTCCAATAAATCTAATCTGTGATGCCGCCAGAGACTGTGGTGAGTGGGGATGAGCTTGGACCTCTTCAGGGAGAGCAGAGAGAGCATCCCCAGGGAAGTGGCAGCTGCTTGGAAATCTCCAGTGTGAGTAGGGCTAACCAGGTGAAAAAAGAGGGTGAGAATTTTTGGCAGAGGGTGCAGCCTATTTGGATGTGCAAGTAGAAGGGGAATGACGGCAGGTCAGGTGGGTGGGGCTGGGTGCAGACCCCTAGGGAAGTGAGACTGGGCCTGGGGCAGAGGGAGGGTGGGTCATGCCAATGGCGAGCCATTTTAAATTTGGACTTGAGGCAAACGTCAGTTAGGAAGGTAGCGGGACAAAATCTCTTCTGGCCAAAAGGGCTTTAAAAGCCTCCTTCTGTACCCCGGCCTTCGGAATTCTTTTGCTCAGAGATAAAATGCAGAACTTCACGTGTGAGGAGGAGAGTTTCATTATCACACAGCTCTCAGCTGAAAACAGGGGGAAGTGAAGCCACCCACAGAAATCAAGTGACAGAAACACCAAGAGGCTGGGTGGCCGGGGATGACAGATGAACTTATGGCAAGTTGAGGCTGGATGGCCACCGGTAGTAGTGTGCACACTGAAGGTACCATGACTCCGGCAGTGGAGAGAGGGGAGTAAAGCAACCTCATGAAGAAAGGGACCCAGCAGGAGCAGGGGGGAAAGAGGGTGAGAAGGAGGGGGAGAGAGAGAGGGGCCATGCTTACTTTCAAATGAGCTTTTGGTTCTCTATTGTGGTTTTTGTAAGAACTTGCTTAACTAGTGTTCTGTTCCTAGGTTTCTGTGAATTTCCTTTTAAGGCTCTGTTTGTGTATTTACAAAGAACTCCTTTGTAATTTCCTGAGAAAAGAAAGAAAAATAACGAGAACGGTAACTGTCTCATACTTAAAGCCTGCCCTGCTCACAGTGAGGTAACTCAGGTCTGAGATTTATAACCATGTCTTTCAAAGAAGAAGCTTGACAATTTAGTCCGAAGCAAGGGGCAGGGGTCGGAACTGTCCCTTTCACGGTTAATCTTGATCTTTAGGGAAAGAAGAGGAAGCGACATGTGATAATCCTATGATCTTGATAGTCAGTAACGTGTCTGTATGTTTGGTTCCCTGTGTGGTGTTGGGTTTTCGCCACAAAGTGTGAGTTCAGTCTTTACAAAAACCTTTTCGCATCTTCGCGAAGACATGAAAAGAATTTTTTAAAGACTTACTGGAGATAAACGTTACTGTGTATCTATATATGGAGCAAATCAGGACGAGGCTTGGAGCGCAGGAAGTCTGTGGAAGGACAGGGATTATAAAGATTGGTTGGTTCGTATATGAGAGATGTACCCTGGTGGGTCCATTGCTATTTCTAAGAAAAGGTTAGCTCTGGGAGGGACAGGCTTTCCTCGGCCAGCAAGCTTTCTAAGATGCATACGTATATATGCATGTAAGTGTCATCTGGATGTGTGTGTGTGTGTGCGCACTCGTGTGTGTAAGAGACTGAAGATATATGTAGACAGCTTAAAATACCTAAAGGTGTATTATATACACACACAACTATAAAATGTGTAAATAGACTGTTAAAAAAATTAGGAAACATCCATAGAGATTCAAAATGCACACTAGTATATTAACATACAGTAGAAAGGTTTATGGAAATGTATCTAACTCAGCATTCCTCAAATTCATTTGATTCTGAAACCTCTCTTTTTTTTAGTTTCTTTAAAATGCTTATTTATTTTTGAGAGCATGCGCCCATGTGAGAGAGACAGAGCATGAATGGGGGTGGGACAGAGAGAGAGAGAGGGAGATGTAGGCTCCAGACTCCAAGCTATCAGCAAAGAACCTGATGTGGGGCTTGTACCCATGACGTGAGATCATGACCTGAGCCTGAGCCACCTAGGCACCCCTCAGAAACCTTTCTTTTCTTTTCTTTTCTTTTTAAATGTTTTTTTATTTATTTTTGAGAGACAGACAGAGACAGTGGGAGCAGGGGAGGTTCAGAGAGAGAGGGAGACACAGAATTGGAAGCAGGCTCCAGGCTCTGAGCTAGCTGTCAGCAGAGAGCCCAACATGGGGCTCGAACCCACAAACTGCGGGATCATGACCTGAGCCGAAGTCAGACGCTCAACCGACTAAGCCACCAACGCACCCCTTGGATTGACTCTTAAAGTGAAGATTTTGGAGACCAAAGTGAGCAAAACCAGCAGGACCTCATAAAGAATTATCTTTATTATATTAATCAGAGTCTAGTCAGGAAGACAGAAGCCAACCTAGGTGTTTCAAACAGAGGATATTTAATACAAGGTATAGATTACAAAGATCTTAAAAAGTCAAAGAGTAAAAGAGAGAGAGAGGGAGAGATTAATTCTCAGATAATCTAAGGCTGGAGGACAACAGGGTGATGATGGGGTTTTCAGAATCTAAGGTAGGTCATTGGACGGATCACAGCCTCAGAAGCTGGGAAAATGTAAGAAACGCTATCAGAGGATGGCAGGAGATGAGTGGAGAGATTGAAACAGAGAGAGAGGGAAAGAGAGAAGACAGAGAGACAGAGGGACAAGGACATTTCCCCTCCTCTCAGATCTTGGTTTTCCTGCCAGTCTGGCAAAGCCTAACAGGAAGCGAACTGCAAAGGAAGCTGGAAGAAGCTGTCCGCAGACTTCCAGCTCCATCCCGGGAGAGGGCAGGTGTGGGGCTGAGAGGTAACAGCACACTTGCCACAGCTCATGTTGTGTGGGGCAGTTTTGTAGGGAGCTTCACAGTGACTAGTTGTTATTATAAGGCTATTGTTCTAATCCCAAGGAGCTTTTCAAATAATCACTTTGACCCATACTTCTCTCTAAAGTAATCTGTAGTTTGACTCATCAGTGTGATTGCTTATGGCCGCATTCTCTGTAAAGGAGGACATGTATAACGTTGCTTTGGGTTACTCAAATGAAAGGACAATGAATGTACACACGGAAGTTCATACCAGTAAAACTTATGATAGGAAAAGAAAAAAACACCTGAAAACAATCTCAGTGTTTAACAACAGGTGATGGGCTAAGAGGATTTAGGTATACTCTTTTGATCCTGAGGTGCTTCTTACAAACAGTAAGCGTTAGCTTTCTGCAACAAAGCCTATTCTCACCAATATGTATTGAGCACTTAGGGTGTGCCAGACCCCATAACGAATGATAGTCATGAAAAGACAATGGGACATGGTCCCCTGTTTTATGGTACCTGTAATCCCATTGAGGAGACAGCTGTATAAATATGAAAAAGAGTTTACAAGTTACATAAGAAATTAGAACGGCAAATTTTTATGTATACAAACATGTCTTACATGTATAATAAAGGTAGTAAATTGTTGTAATACAGCTTTTTACAACTATGTAAAATATGTATATATAATGATTGGAAGGGAACACAAAAGAGTGAAAACAATTGTGTTAGAGACACTGCTGTGAGGGTTAATTGCCTGTGTCTACTTGACTATAGAACCCAGTAATTTGGTCCAATACTAATCTAGGTGTTCTTGTATTTTTCAGATGTAGTTGACGTCTACCATTGACCTTATATAAAGGAACGCACCATTGATAAGGTGAGTGGGCCACATCCAATCAGTTGAAGGCCTTAAGATAAAAAATTGAGCTTTCCCTGCCAAGGTCTACCTCAGGACTGCCACAGTTTAACTCATGCCTGAGTTTGCAGCCTTCTGTCCTGCCTTATAGATTTCAGACATGCCAGTCTCCACAATTATGTGAGCCAATTCCTTAAAATGTACCTCTTTATTTCATATATATAATGACAATATTATTATATATTATATGAAATATGTAATACATATACATATATACATATAAATCCCACATACATGTGAGTTAGCTCTGTTTTTCTAACTGATACATTACTAAACTTTTTCTTTTATTTTTCTTTTATTTTTATTTTAGAGACAGAGAGAGAGAGAGAGCACAGGCAGGGGAGAGGGGCAGAGCAGGGAGAGAGAAAAGAGAAAGAGAATCTTAAGCAGGCTTCCGGCTCAGTGTAGAGTCTGATGTGGGGCTCCATCCCATGACCCCGGGATCATGACCTGAGCCGAAATCAAGAGTCGGATGCTCTGCTGACTGAGCCATCAGGTGCCCCTTTTTAACAGTCCTTAAGTTAATGTTGGTTTAACCATATACATTTCCTCATAGTGTTTTCTGTCTTTACTGTAACTAGACTCCCGTTGGACATGTTCTCTCAACCCTCCAACAACATCATCTGATAGTTAGCCCACAGGGACCATAGACCCTGGTTGGTCTATGAAGGCAGAATTTAATGAAGATGAGGCCAGATATATTAGCTTGCATGCTTTCTTTTTTCCCCTCAAAACTGGCTACTGAGTATACCATTGGCTGCCCTCAGTCTCAAGGCCAGAGCAGATCATCGAGGGACAGCTGGCCATTAGGGACAGTCTCTTAGGCGACATGGAGGTTAGCTAAGACTAGCACAGAAGTCTCAGGAGCACTAGGACCTTTTGAGTTCCTCCATCTCCACCCTGTCTAAAAGGGGATTGGAGAGTGAACTCTGTTCAATTCTCCAGCCTGAAGCTACATCTTGAGAGGCAGCGCCGTCAACAGAGGACGGGCTCTGGGGACGGTACATGGGATTCCGGCCTCAGCTCAACTCCTCTCTGGCTGGGTGGCTATAGCCAAGGTACTTAACCACTCCATGACTCAGTTTCCTCATCTGTAAATGGAGACAGTGGTTCAGTGAAAGCTGCAGGGTTGTGGTGAAGATGTTTTTTATAGGATGGAAATTTCCTAGCTCAGAGCAGTGGTCCCACGCATGGCAATGTCTGTTACCATAATATCCTTGAGGGTGCGGGTAGACCTTGGAAAAGACTTCTGACACATGTCAGCCACCCCAGAAATAGAGATCGGGGCCCATCCCCAGCTCCAGGGTCTGACTCAGACTAAAGAAATCATGTTTGCAAAGCACACTGAACTCTCAAAAGAAACATGGATTTTTCTGTCATTTAACATCACTACCATGTTAGCAGAGAATAATAGATGACTCAACTCTACAAATAAATTGAGAAAATTTATCATCACCCGGAAATTTTGTTTTTGCAGTTTTCCCCTTTTTCCAGGAAGGAGGCAGTAAATAGCTTTTCCCCCTCTTCCTCCCTTAATTTAGCACTTTATTTTTACTTATTTAAAATTTTCTAAAATGTTTATTTATTTTTGAGAGAGAGAGAGACAGACAGACAGACAGACAGAGTGTGAGCAGGGGAGGGGCAGAGAGAGAGGAGACACAGGATCTGAAGACAGGCTCCAGGCTCTGAGCTGTCAGCACAGAGCCCGACATGGGGCTCGAACCCACAAACTGTGAGATCATGACCTGAGCTGATGTTGGACGCTTAACCAACTGAGCCACCCAGGCGCCTCTAGTGCTTTATTTTTAATTATCCTGGGCCAGTGCCTATTTGCGCCGCAGTAACCAGGTTCTCCTAGGCCAAGGACTCATCTCTAGTTAGCTTCGTGTATCTGCATGTGGATTATCCACTTAATGAAGCATCTGCCAGGAAAGTTTTAATCCCAGCCTGGCTTTCTCCTCTTCCCTCTTCCCTCCTCCCCCTCGCTCAGCCCTCACCCAGCTGATGTGTGCTTAGGAAATGCAAACTAATTTTAAAATTCGCTGGAGCAAAACATGATTAGAATGGTTAAGTCTGCTGCCAAAAATAAAATCAGCTAATGCATTCCATATATTTAGATTTCCAAAATTAAGTTGAAATGATGCTTAGTTCATCCAAAGTTTGGGTTTATGCACATCACCCCATATCGCTGCTAGCTGACCCTACTTTTTCTGGCAGTGACGTTGGCTCTCCTGTAAATGGCATCACCTTTTCCATGGCCCGTGGTGATGGTTCTACTCTCCCATCCTGCTGAAAGTGAGGTCAGGAGCCCCATTCAAGATGGCGGAGGAGTCTCGTGGGAGCCGGGGAGAAGGGCAAGAGAAGAGACACCAGGCAGCAATGTGGTCTAAACAAAGACCTTCCCATTCTTCAGGCCCCTCTCCCCTGCCTGGCCCGAAAGTCAGGCATCCAGCTGGGCGCTGGTACTGCAAGAGATACAACTGTGACGCTGAACACATGGTGCTGCCTTCGAGGAGCTCACAGTGTGTCTGGGAGACAAGATCATTGGAGCAGCATAGCACACATTACAGAATGCAATTAACGCTAACCTGTGTGGCAGAGACCATGAGGACAAACTCGAGGGACAGATCACCAATGAGGCTGGAGGTGTTTTCATGATGGAGGAGGTGCCTGGGTTGTGAGTAGCCTTGGCCAAAGGGAAAGGGACGCCATTTCTGGTGAAAGAATCCACCTGAGTGGGTTCGAGAATGCAAACAGAGGTGAGGTGGTGTGGGACAGAAAAGACTGGACCAGACGCACCAGGGCAGGGAGCTGTAGAGACTCTTTTGGGTGCAAGAAATAGAAAATAATCTGATCTAATTTAAGGAAAAAAGGAAAATTTATTTTAAGGCTACAAGGGAGTCTCATGGGACCTGAGAGAGAGCCCAGCTCACCACAGCTGGGACTTGGACATATTAAAATAATTTTTGATGAATTTTTACCCTTGTAGTTTTCTCTTCCGCTATTCCTAACTTATTTTTTTTTACACGTCCTTACATTATTTTCTCCTTAAGAAAGAGGCCCAGGGGCACCTGGGTGGTTCGGTCAGTTAAGTGTCCGACTTTGGCTCAGGTCATGATCTCAGGGTTGGTGAGTTTGAGCCCCACATTGGGTTCTGAGCTGACAGTGTGGAGTCTGTTTGGGGTTCTCTCTCTCCCTCTCTCTCTCTGCCCCTCCCCGACTAATGCTTTCTCTCTCTCTGAAAATAAATAAACTAAAAAAAAAAAGAGGCCCATGCTGACCTTCAGTCAATGGATCCTTACTCCTGGAGAAGTCTTGCGCCCCATACTAACTGAGTGGTGAATTTTAATGATCATCTATGTGTTCTAAGACAAAATAAATATGTTTAAAAAAACAAAAAGAAAGAGGATGATTTGGCTAACACATTTTTTCCTTTACATTTTCTCTCTGTCTCTTTCTGTTGACTTATTTTGGTGTTTTCCCCTCTTTTAATACATTAGAAGAATGCCCCAATGTGTCTTATCTTCCAGTGAACACAAGACTTCCTTTACATGGAACTGAAATTCAGCTTTTGTTTGAATAATGGAGGGCTCATGGCTTTGTAAGGCATCCCATTTCACTGTTGGCTTAACTTGCTGGGGAGTTCATTCTAAAATTATAATGATGTAATTGTAGGAGTCTGTGACTTGTATATACTACCCATCAACAGAGAGCTTTGAGTCTGTCATTCTTTTGTTCTAACTCCCTGAATGGTGCTAAACCACTTTGTAAATAAAGAAAAGGGAAAAGGAGAAGTTCTTTTAAGATACAAGGGAGTCTTCTGGGACTCATGGACCCAAAGTGTGTATGGAAAATAATAATCAGGATCCAGGAAGCTCTTACTGAATCTCTTGTCTACGCCTCTCTGCAGATGTATCTGCTTGGGCATTTGGGTTTTCCTTGCTTATCTCGGATGGTGGCTGCTTCACCAACTTAGGTTCACTCTTTCCCTTTCCCGCCCTCTGGCTGTTATTCTGCCCCAATTCCAAACTCCTGAAAGAAAGAGAACCAACTAGTCTAGGCCTGGTCAGACCAATTATGAGGCAGGTGAGGTGGTGCACATCACATAGTGTGAGTGAAAACAGGGCTGCTGGTGCCCCTCCTGGTGTGGGGGAGGGGAGGGCAGTCCTAGAGAAGGAAATCCCTTGATTCACCGGGTAAGATTAGGAAAGACAGGCCTCCAGCTGTGGGCTTCTTTCAGTCTTTGAGGAAAACCAGGTGAAAATATTTCAGTTGGCTGGAATTCTAGAGGGTTACCCTACTATCAGTAGATACTAAGAAATCCAGATTTTTAAAGCAGAGAAACTGAGCTGTGATCACTCACTTGGTAAAAAGGATTATTCACTTTTGGGGAGACTTACTGGGATTCCTTTCAACTCCAGATGATACTTCCCCACTAGAGTCTAATTATGCTCATCTGATCGGCCATGAATCTGCTTCTCTTGACTTGGGGGGGGGCCTTCCCTCATTGGGGTCCAGGATCCCTTCCCCGGCAACCTCGGTACTGGGAGGGTCTGGGTGGGTGCGATGCTCCCTGCGTTTGGCCAATGGCTGCTCATTGGTCAGAACTCGGCTTCCTGGGGGCGGGGACAGGCCCTCCATTCACCTTGGCATCCATCCCGCGTGTGACAATGTGCCTGTCTCGTAGCCATGCCAATAAATGCTTCTTGAGATGAATGAACAAAGCCAGTTTCCGGATAGAAGCAATTGGTAGCCAAGGAGTAGCTTAAAGAGAATATAGCTTTGTTGTAAGGAAGGGAGATAATCCTCCTGTGTCCCTTCCGGCCGAAACATTACCTGCGGCACCGCTTCTTCGAGGGGCCGGGTGACCCACTCCTGTTTAGTCTCAGGACACTCTTCGATGATTTGATCCACTTCAAATAAGCCCAGAGACCTTAGTTGTATTCCCTTTCCGCGGGGGGAGCCGTGTGCCAAGCCGACCCAGGAAGCGGCTACGGCCCCTCTTAAGGAGGCCTGGTGGAGGCCGGGGGGCGGGAGGAGGAGCGGCCACCCTCCACCTGCTAGTCCCCAGCTCAGCCCTGCAAAGCAGCCCGAGGGGAAGGGCTGTCCAGAGGACGGCCCGCCCTGGCGAACTCCTGCCTCGGCCGAGGAGAAGGCGACAAATGAGACAAAATGAAAAATATAATGATGCATATTATATTAATCATCCTCCCTTTTTCTGACACAATAAATCTTCTCTTTAAACTCGTGGTGGCGATTGCATCATCTCCCCTCTCTCCTCGAAACAGCACAGATTAAGATAAAGTGATAGTGCTGTGTCAAAGAGAGCTTTACTGCTACACTTGGGATACAAAGAGAGAGGTTAATTTATCATCGCTGGGGAGAACTGACAGAAGAGAGATATACTACCGAAAGGGGATTTAGCACAGGGCCAAGAAACTTCACACTATTTTTACCATCTGTCACATGCTCTAATAAAGCAGGGCAAAATATGAAGAAAGGAAAAATGAACTATCAAACACTGATGTAATGCAGCCCATAAATCTAATTTAATTACTTTGCATGGAGACAGGTCCTCGAGTCTGTGTGAATATACTGGATTTTCTTGGCAACTTAACAACTAAGTGTTTTAATAACATCACACTATAATTTATTCTGCTTGAAACACAAAACCCCTTTTGTGAGAGTTTCATTTTTGAGAACTGTTAATTTTTTCGGCTAATGTCAAAACTGGCATAAATTCACATGTGAACTTGAAGCCTGACTGTGAAAAAGGCTTAGGTTACTGCATGCCTTTTTATTGTTTGGCACTTTTTCCCCCTTCTGCATGCATTAGAAATAATTGGGCTTTGTTGATGACTTAGGTGAGGAGAGTTGTCTTGCAATTAGATTTTAATATAATGACAAAGGGTGGATGAGGGGGAAATCTTTGTAAAATATAAAGAGGTAAGAAAATGCGATGGAGAAAAAAAAATCCCTCATTTTCCAGCAGAAAAGCAAAACCCTGAGTGCGGTGTTCCTGGCACCAGAAATTTCACTCTGGAGGATGTAAGATCTGAGGGCAAAAAGCACGCCGGGAATGCAGGTCTGCCCTAGAGGGAGCCACCGGGCGCAGAAAATAAATCAAAAATAAAATTAATATTCATCGGGTGTCTTCCCGAATTTGGATGCAGTTACAGAAATTATTGTTAATAATGAAAGCCATATATCAAAGGTTATAAAATTCATCTGTGCTAGGACACTATTTTTTTAGGCTTTGTTCTGAACCATTAAAGATGACATATTGCATTTGTGTGCCTCTGTGTATAATAAGATACATTTAAGTCTGATTCTAACCTAAACTGGCAATTTTGGCATTGAACTCAAGTTCCTAAATGGGGCCTGTGACACTACTGTCCAGAAGAGGTCGGCCGGACCCATCCATTCTCCCATGACCTCACTCAGGAGGGCAGGATGGATGGGTAATTAATTTGTTAGATCATCAGTGATTCATGTTGGGAAAATAAAACTCCAAGCATCTTGACAAATGCGATTGAAATATAACGGGGGATAAGAAGATTAAAAAAACAAAACCAAACCCCATTCCTTCCTCCTTTTCCTGTTCCCAAACCCCAAGCCCTCCCGCTCAAAGAAAATGTACAGATATACAGTCTGCTGAAGCTCATTTATTTATTCCTTGAGCAACACTCACTAAATCCTTACTGTGTGGAGAGCTCTGTGGGACACACTTTGGGGCATACGCGGTCTGGAGCAGAGATACATGGGACAGAAAAGTGACTACAGTTTCGTACATTCTGAGAAAGTTTAACCTGGTGGGTAATCTTGGTGGGGTTCGTGGAGAGGGTAGATATGGTGCTGGTCACGGTCTGGACTCTGAATAAAACAGAAGTGACTCATCTGGAAAATTCTAACAAATATTAGACCCATCAGGAAATTGACCACAGTATTCATACTGTTGAATATTTAGTGAACGCTACTGGTGAGTTGGTATATGTTAACTCTCTAGACAGATTCGGGGCCTTGAAGCCGGGAAACTCAGGGGCAAAGTTTTTCAGAGAAGTGCTTTCAAGTAAATTTCTCCTCATGCTTTTTCCTGAAGTTCATATTCCCCTATTTAGACTTGGAAAACACTCAATTCTTGTGGTTTCTTGTTCTGTTGAATTTGTGTGGGAGAAAAATGTACAACCTTGAACTCTGAATGAAGCCCAGTGTGAAAAGTAGTGGTTTTCAGCTGTGCTATTTCAAACGCTCTCATTGGTATTTTAAAAGACTTCCCACATATTCGGTTACTGACCTGGGGCCTGGAATAGTGAACATTAAAAATTGAAAAAAAAGAAAAAAAAATCAAACAGCCGGTATTTACTTATGAAATGACTTGGTTATAGCCCGACAATCCAACTGCCTTAAAATTAGTGTACAAATTGAAAGTTTGAAGGGTTTCTTTTTGGCATTTCGATTTCCTCATCTGAAAAATGGGGATATTAATACCTACCTCCTGGGGTTGTTGTGAGAAGGATTAAATGCACCCACATATGTAAAGCATCTAGCACACTAAAATGATGGCTGCAATTATTATTTTATTATTATTGTTTTGATTTCGCTACCCTCCTTCTCTTCCCCTCTGCATTTCCAATCACCCTCTCTCCCTCCCCCACTGCCCCCCATAAAGTACTTTTTTTAAAAACTATTTGCAGAAATCCACTTCCTTCAGCCTCCCCCTTCTGGTCTAGCTGCAGACTGCAGTCCTGTCACTTTTTTTTTTTTTTTTTAAGTTACCTTTGAAATAGGAAATGTAGAAAAAAAAATTGTATCAAGTGGACCCAGGCTGTTTTCGGGAAATGAACCTTACTAAGGAAACAGTGGGCAAAAGC
This sequence comes from Suricata suricatta, assembly GCF_006229205.1. Lineage (NCBI taxonomy): Eukaryota > Metazoa > Chordata > Mammalia > Carnivora > Herpestidae > Suricata > Suricata suricatta. The sequence continues at coordinate 32,392,127 of NC_043700.1, read as the reverse complement.
AAAATCAAAAAACCTCACTGAGCTCAGGGTGTGCTCTGTGGCAATAGAAAACATCACACGGGAGTTCAGGTTCTCAGAAGCCTAGGAAAGAAAAGTCTTTCCAGTCAAGGGGGCTGGAGAGCGGGGAGCACACCAGGAGTTGAAAAGCCTGCAAAATTTATGGTATTGTCTCCTTTAATCGGTAACTGTTAACCCAAGTGCCCGACACAAGGTGAACTTGACCTTTCCTATAAAACAGTTGTACTTGAACTCTCCATGCTGCTCCAGAGCTCTTCATATTCTTCTTTTAAGAGGTACCTTGCTTTAACCTTGCTGGTTGGGATGACAGATCATTTACATTAACAGATTATGCGGGAACACTCCAGGTCTAAGCTGAAAGTGCATTAGTACCAGGTGACTTGGGCCACCAAGAGCAAGGACCTGAAGAGGAGCCCAAAGAGCTGACAGCGCCATGTGGAAGGAGTGGGGTTTCAGGGAAACATCTTAAAACCACCGTGGTCTCTGTTGTGGCCCCCAGGAGAGGCCGAGCCACACTGAATTTTCAGGATTCCTCTCCATATTCTTCCCAGTTGTTTGCTAATTGTAGGTTTCGTTCATTCCTTTATTCGTTTCAGCGTCAAACATTGGGCGCATTATATTGTGTGCCAAGATTATGGCAGGTGCTGAGAATGATAAGAAGGGACAAACTGACCCTGCCCTCAAGATTCATTGAACAGTAGTGTGAAAACCACCACATGATCAAAGCCTGAGCAAAGTTCTACATGAGACAAGGAGTCCCCATATAGAGGAAAAGGGGGAGGTTCCCAAGCTTCATCTAAGCGGGGGATAGAATGATGAGTTGTATTTGTCTCAGGCGTAGACATGGAAGGAATACTATTTCTGGCAGAAGGCACGACATAAGCAAAGGTTCAGGAGAGGGACCAGTGTGCCTGAGAGTCAAATGGCTCTTGGGAGCCTAGGGGTCACAATAAATGGTCTGTGATTTGCTGCTAGGTAAGGTTCCAGGTAGGCAAGAGGTGAGTCAAAGAGCCAATAGATCTCTAGCTGCCCAGTTGTCTAGACCTTGTTCCTCAAATCCCGTGCAGAGAGCATGGGAAGTTCCACTGCGCTCTACCCCGCTGTACAAGCACAGTTTCCAGGAGGCCCTGGGAATGCTGTCTGACCTGCTGAAGGGGACCCTGAGGGCTGGTGGCCAAGCTTGGCAGTGCCCCTGTGGACAAGGAGGAGTTTGTTTGGATGTACTTGGGAGGGTCTGAAAGTCTCCGCTCATGGCCAGCACATTTCTGCTAAATAGAACCGAGCACTTTGCTGAAGCATCATCCGGGTACCTCCCCAAGGAAAGGTCATGCCCGCAACTGACATTTACTGAACGTTCTCTTTGAGCCCTGCACTAAAATAAACCTAGAGAGTAGGACTATAATCATTTTATCATTTTATTGAGGAAAAGGACTGTGGCACATACAGGTGGGGGTGACTTGCCCGGGGTCACACAACTGAAAAAATGTCAGAGTATCTTTGTCCCCTTAACCACCTTCCTCTATCCATCCAAGAGAGTGAGGCCACCACAAGTTTACTAAGCAAGGTGCTTCGTTCATGTACATCATCTCATGATGTCATCAGTGATGACAACTCTATGAGATGGGTAAGACCTTTATTTTCCAGATAAGGAAACTGAGGCTCAGAAAGAGTAAGTCATGTATCGTTACTTAAGAGACAGCTACTGATGAAGGCGGCATTTAGGCTGGATGTGCCTGACCTCAAAGCTGATGTCCTTTCCATGCTACTTTCCCAAAAAGAATCTCAGCAGGTATTTTTCCTTTTCCTGCCACTCAAAGACGTAAGAACTAACAGCACATTTCAGCGAACAACTGCTTCCCTTGTGAGTCCCCAGGAAACCCTGCTCCACGCCATACTTGGAATCCAAGGCCGATCTTTATCGCTAAGATGGTATATTCTAGATCACCTATATTCTAGGTGATTTTTGTGTCCTCCTCCCCCTCTAGCTTCTTTCCTAAGAGAGTGGAGGCAAACTTCATGCAGTTACTGTGGATGAGATGTGAATCATATATAGGCACACCTTAGAGAGACTGTGTGTTTGGTTCTAGACCAATAAAGTGAGTATCACAATAGAGCAAGTCAAATGAATTTTTCGGTTTCCTGCTGCATATAAAAGTTATGTTCACACTATACTGTAGTCTATTAAGTGTGCAATAGCATTATGCCTTGGAAAACAATCTACATAAATTAAATTAAATTAATTAATTAAAAAATACTTTACTGCTGGGGCACCTGGGTGGCTCAGTGAGTTGAGTGTCTGACTTCAGCTCAGGTCATGATTTCATAGTTCGTGAGTTCTAGTCCCACACTGGTCTCTGTGCTGACAGCTCAGAGCCTGGAGTCTGCTTCAGATTCTGTCTGTCTGTCTGTCTGTGTCTGTCTCTCTCTCTCTCTCTTCCTCTTCCCAGCTTGTGCTCTCTCTCTCTCAAAAATAAATAAACATTAAAAAATACTTTGGGGGGCCGCCTGGGTGGCTCAGTTCGTTGAGCGCCTGACTTCAGCACAGGTCATGATCTCACAGTCCGTGGGTTTGAGCCCCATGTCAGGCTCTGTGCTGACAGCTCAGAGCCTGGAGCCTGCTTCAGATTCTGTGTTCCCCCTCTCTCTCTTCCCCTCCCCCACTCACTCTCTGTCTCTGTCTCTCAAAATAAAATAAAGACATAAAAAAAAAACCTTTAGGGGCACGTGGGTGTCTCAGTTGGTTAAGTGTCTGATTTCAGCTCAGGTCATGATCTCAAGGTTTGTGAGTTCAAGCCCCGTATTCAAGCCCCGTTTCTTGCTCTCTGCTGTCAGAATCTCTGTCTGTCTCTCTGTCCCTCCTCTTCTCACACTGTGTCTCTTTCAAAAATAAATAAATTTTTAAAAATTGAAAAAAATACTTTATTGCTAAAAAACCCTAACCATCATCTGAACATTCAGCACAATCACTAATCACAGACCACCACAACAAATATAGTAATAATGAAAAAGTTTGCAACATTGAGAGAGTTCCCAATGATACAATGTGAGCAAATGCTGTTGGAAAAATGGCGCCAGTAGACTTGCTCATCGAAGGGTTGCCTCAAACCTTTCATTTGTAAAAAATTCAATATTTGCGAAGCACGATGAATAAAACACAACAAAACAAGGTATGCCTGTATGCAGGGACAGCTTATTTTAAAATAGCTGAAGATCCAAAGTGAATTAGCATTGTTCATCTTGGAGAAGGGGTATCCATAGACTTACAGAAAGTAGGTAACTCCTGTTGTGTATTTAGGGGAAGAGTTAGCAAAAGATTTTCGGTCAGCAGCCAGGTAGCAAATATTTTGGACTTCGTAGGACATCTGGTCGCTGGCACAAGTATTCAGTTTTGTTTGTTTGTGCAAAAGCAGCCACAAACAGTACCTGAGTGAACTGGCACAACTGCATTCAAATCCCCGTATTTATGGACACTGGCATTGTGGATTTCACATCCTTCTCTTATGTCACAAAAACACCATTCTTCTTTAGATTTTTCCCACCATAAAAAAATGTAAAAAATATTTGTAGCTCACAGGTTACACAACATCTCACAGTGGGCTGGGTTTGCTTGCTGGGTTTATAAAATTTTAGTATGGGGGCACCTGGGTGGCTCAGTCCTGCTCTCGGTTTTGGCTCAGGTCACGATCGAATGGTTCATGAGTTTGAGACCCGAGTTGGGCTCTATGCTGATGGTGTGGAGCCTGCTTGGGATTCTCCCCTCACCCCCTTCTCCTTTTCCTGCTCTCTCTTGCTCTCAAGATAAATAAAATTATAAAATTTTATTATGTACTTGTTAGGAAATTTGATGTGTAAAAACACATGATGTATCTCTTATAAACGATTTAAATACCTACTTTTTGGGGGAAAAATGCTCCATTCAATTGAGTTCTCTGGATATACTTGCCAACTGGAGCACACTGAAAGATGTATACTGAAAGAACACTGAAAGAAGACTGAAAGAATCATACTCTGTTGAAGATGAGTTGACACTCCACAGATAGACTGAAGATGGATTTCTTTTTTCTTTCTTTTTTTATGTTTCAAGGTTATATTTAAATTCTAGTTAGTTAAACTGATACTAGTTTTGAAGATGGAGTTTCGATGATGTTTGGGAATGTTGACTATTTGCCTCCAAGTGTTTGTTCTTGGGGAAGCGTTATGTCTGGTGTATTCATGAGTCTAGATACAGTGTTATCAGGACAATCTTTAGATAGATTTACAATACCGCCTTCACATCAAACACTTTGTTTTCTCATTAAGGGGCTTCTACTCATGTTTAAGGTTTTCTTCTATCTTTTTAAATCAAGACTGGAAAGAGGCCATCTCTGAAAGTCATGCGGTAGTTCTTTGGGGAGGAGCAGTGGCTCTTTGGGTCTCGTCAACCAAGAAGCTCCAAGAGCCATTGAGATGTCTCCACGAACAAGTAAACATTGGAATTTGGGAGTGTGAGGTGGCAAACTGTCCCTCTGAAGTGATCTCCAGTGCCACTTTCTTCTTCCGTTCGCGGGTGGCTCAGGGTGACAGGTTGGCATTTGCTCTAGAATTCAACGTGAACCAGAGTCCGGGTTCCACAGTGGTGGCGTGGCTGTCTCAGCACTGACCCCCCCCCAGCCCCTTTCATCCCTCTTTGCCACTGTTGCCTTATTAAATTAAATGAGCAGAGAAGTCGAGCCTTCTTTGTCTCTGGTGCTCCTGGTAAAGCCTTGCTCCTGACCCGCTGGTGTGTGTGCGCTGGGCCCAAAGTGTAGAGGGAGGGACCCTGGAGCCCAGATGCACCCTTCCAAGGGCTGATCCAGGGGGACTGGGCTGGCTCGCTGGGACACAGAGGCATTGTGGTGCTGCTCAGGCAGTTGGCCCATGAAATTACCCGTGTCACTCCTCCCTAAAGGGAAGACCTGTAATTCACTGGCCACGGGTGGAAGGGTACTGCAGGGCCTCTCCTGGAATTATGTCACTTCTGTAGGAAACCCAATATATGCCTTTAATAAAGATGGCAGCTTGAATTTCTGCAACCCCCTACACCCCCACCAACCAAGGGACGGCTGGCTGGGGAGTTTACCTCAGGTTGGAATTTGATTTTGTCACTGGAGATTCTCTTTCTTCTGGGTCACATTCCTGTTTTTGCCCCAAGGTGGACAGTGCCATGGGACAGGCAGGAGTGGTCAGACAGGAGCCAGTGAAGAAAGACTCAGGCCCTTGATATAAGGTCAGGGGTGTAGCTAACACGGGGTGGGGAGGGATGACTACCCCACCCTTCACCCCCCTTTAGTTTTGCATTGTATTTGAGAGCTACGAACACCAATGGGGGTGCAGGTGGTGAGACACGAAGTTCCCAGATCCTGGCTACATTAGGTCACGGGGCAGGTGGTTGTCGCAGGAAATAAGGACAGAAAGATCGCCTTCTGTTCCCTCCTTCTTGCCCCAGATCCTCCTTTCTTCAGAGGCCCAGGGCCTGTATGCTGTGTTTGTCTCTTCTCGATGCAGGACCCTACCCAGGAAGTGGGCTCGTTCAGGCTGATCCCATCTGTAGGACTCCACTTTGGGGATATGATTTGAGAGATACCGGAATGCTCTCATATCAATCAATGCCACAAAGACATTGATTGCATCACAGCTACCCCAAAATTTAGTGGCTTAAAGTGACACTCATTTTGTTTTCATGACTCTGCAGGTCAGCTAGAGGTCATGAGATCCTAGGATCCGCGTTGGGCTTTCGTGGGCCTACTTGGCTTTCTTCCACCTGTCTCTCCTTTCCCTCATGAAACCAAGGGACCAGCCTGGACATGTTCCTTTTGTGGCAATGCCCAACGTGCAGAGCACAAGTGGAACTACTTGAGATTTATTGGGGAAAGCAAATCACGGGGCGTAACCTGAATACCAGAGGCTGGGGGAAAGGCCACGCCCCAGATGGGGAGGGTCCTGTAGAGTTACACCAAGGACTGCTGATGGTAAAGGGATGCAGAATCAGGGCCCAAAACACAGTCTACCATATCCTCCCTTTTCCCCACCCCCAATCTCCTCTCAAAGACCTTTGACATGGCTTAAAATCCTGCTATGAAGATTACTCCTTTGTATTAAAATATTGCCTGTATCAGGCTCTTAGGGCATTTATACGTAGCTCCTTAACTCTCCAGCAGTATTGGCAGCAGGCAGACAAAGGGGTTCTGAGTGCCTAGGACCCAGGACGGGGACGTTCTGCAAGAGAGGTTGGACCACAAGAGGCTGGGTGAGCTGGGGTCCCCCCCGCCCTTCCCTTTCCAGTCCTTTGTCCCTAACCACCCTTATTTTCTCTGATAGGAGAGAACTACAGAAATTTTTCATTGGCCCAAGGAAACAAGAGATCATTTTAGAGGGCTAGAAAATTCCTAGGTTGGAAACATTCAGGGAACAGCAGTTGACTCTGTAGGAAACACATCCTCGACTTCTCAGTGATGTCAGAATGTTTGTCTCTTTTTGTTTCTGTTTGGGCACATGGGACACGTGAGGGTGGGTGGGCGGCGAGGGGGAAAGCTGAGGTCTGTGTTTGTATGCATGCGCGTTGTGTTCGTGTTTTTGCCAATATGCCTGTCTCAGTCACTCTCGAAAATCTGTCTTCCTAGGCTGGGAACAGAAAAAGGTTTTCATTAT
>NC_043700.1:32377943-32380443 GCF_006229205.1 Suricata suricatta | reverse complement strand
CAGTGAATTTCTTGATCAGGACTAGCTTATAGTCAGGTAGAGTGTATGTTTGTCCTCAAGCTCTGGTATGTGCCTGGTCTGCCCCTGCCTACCTTCTCATACCTTCTAGTATGACAGAAAAAGACTGTATGAAGCGGCACTTGAAAGCATGAGGCCCGTGAGTTTTGCAATGATCGAGGAGCTTAAGGCTGGCGTCTTGAAGGGGACCCGCCACGCCAGCCACACAGCATTTAGAAAGAGTTTGCACCAAAGTCTTTGCTGTCTCAGTTGGAAGGAGATTTGGAAGTACGGACTCAAAAGATGTAGACCTCGACTAACAAGGTCAGACATGTCATCAGTGAGACTTGTTGTTTTTGTGTTTCTTGTGACTAAGCTACCCTTCTGGGAATGAGCCCCAGAGAAAGTACCGGCAAATCAGGCTGTAAGTGGGGCAGGTGTCTAGAGGAATCGAGAAGGGCCCTTCTCCAATCACTGGGAAGAATCATCACTCATTTGCCAGATTAGCGGGAGACTCTCAAATTTGCCAGCCTCCATCCGGGGGAGGATGTGCTGCCTGAGCACCGGAGCCTGCCTGGGAGCCAGTGATTTAGGCCAGAGGATTTTATGGTCTGAAAATGGCTCTAAAATTTGTTTGGAATTACCCAGAGCACACTTTAAACACTTAAATTGCCGTCTTCATATTTTTTAGTATTTGCAATTTACCTTAACTCAATTCTTCTCCTGTCTCTTGCAGCACATCCCTCACACCTCAGTCTTTCCTCTTGTCCTCTGGGAAAGCTTCACGATTTCTCCAGCCCACTTGACATCAGGAAGTGGCTCATCCTGATGGCTGGAGCCACTCCCTCTCCTCTGCTGTCTCACCCTCTCTATTCTGATTTGAATAGTATTCAGCCAATCTCTCTATTCTTTCTTTATTTTTAAATAATTTTTTAAAGTTTATTTTTAAAGAGACAGAGAGAGTGTGAGCTGAGGAGGGGTGTGGGGTGGGGAGAGAGAGAGAGAGAGAGAGAAAATCCCAAGCAGGCTCTGTAAAGTCAGCCAGAGCCTGACATGGGGCTCGAACTGGCAAAACTGTGAGATCATGACCTGAGCCAAAATCAAGAGTCTGATGCTTAACTGACTGAGCTACCCAGGTGCTCCTCTTTCTTTCTTTATTCTTGGCATAGTAGTATTCCCCTGAAATCCTGGAGCCTCAGAATATGACCTTATTTGGAAATAGGGTCTTTAGAGGTATAACTGGTTAAGACGAAGTCATCCTAGATTGGGGTGGCCCTTAAACCCAGTGAGCAGTACTCTTACAAGAAGACGAGAGGGCGCAGGCGCACCGGAAACGTGGTCAAGTGAAGTTGAAGGCAGGTTGGAGTGATATGGCCACAAGCCAAGGCATGCTGAAGCTCACTGGGGGCGCACCCGGAGCTGCAACAGGCAAGGAGAAATGTTTCCCTAGGGCCCTCTGAAGGAGCAGGGATGTGTGGACAACCCAATTTTGGACTTCAAGCCTCCAGAGCTGTGAGGGAATACATCCTGTTGTTTTAAGCCATGAAGATTGTGGTCATTTGTTCCTGCTGTCCTGGGAGGAAGTGAATATTCCCCCTCAGATCACTTGGGGCTCTGCGGGCGGGCGCACACTAAGCTTACAGGGAAACCTGGAAGGTCTCTGTTATCCTGCATCCCTGTTGGCTTTTAAGATTCCCCAAAGGCAAGGGAAATGAAAGCAAAAATGAACTATTGGGACCTCATCAAGATAAAAAGGTTCTGCACTGCAAAGGAAACAATCAAGAAAACGAATAGGCAACTGACAGAATGGGAAAAGATAGTTGCAAATGACATATCAGATAAAGGGCTAGTATCCAAAATCTACAAGGAACTCACCAAACTCCACACTCGAAAAACAAATAACCCAGTGAAGAAATGGGCAGAAGACGTAAACAGACACTTCTCCAAAGAGGACATCCAGATGGCCTACAGGCACATGAAATGATGCTCAGCATCACTCATCATCAGGGAAACACAAATCAAAACCACACTGAGATACCACCTCATGCCAGTCAGAGTGGCTAAAATGAACAAATCAAGAGACTATAGATGCTGGTGAGGGTGTGGAGAGACGGGCACCCTCCTGCACTGTTGGTGGGAATGCACACTGCTGCAGCTGCTCCAGAAAACAGTGTGGAGGTTCCTCAAAAAGCTATCCATAGAACTCCCTTATGACCCAGCAATAGCACTGCTGAGGATTTACCCAAGGGATACAGAAGTGCTGATACATAGGGGCACATGTACTCCTATGTTCATGGCAGCACTTTCTACAATAGCCAAATCATGGAAAGAGCCTAAATGTCCATCACCTGATGAGTGGATCAAGAAGATGTGATATATATACAATGGAGTATTACATGGCCATGAGAAAGAATGAAATCTGGCCATTTGTAGGAAAGTGGATGGACCTCGAGGGTGTCATGCTAAGCGAAATAAGTCAGGCAGAGAAGGAGAGATACCATAT